>NC_061116.1:91999702-92299702 GCF_002878395.1 Capsicum annuum | reverse complement strand
CCCCTTATATTTCGGACCCTCATATTCTAACCTTTTATTATCTTTCCTTGGTCAAGATAAAGACGGTAATCAGTTGTTTAGATGGGAGAGAGTAAACATTTCTTGTTATTGGAAGATCGTTGTATGCTTATTTTAGCTAAGACAGTAAAGTGTGAGATTGAAGCCAAGTATTTAATACCCGTCATAGTTAGTCGAATTTTTATATGAGATATTTGGGTAGTTTAAATCTTATGTATGTCTTCTTAAGAGTAGTGCATGGAAGTTGTTCTTCATAGAGGTTTGTAAGCTGTGAAAAAGGTATTTTAGGGGAGTGTGTTTAGAAGTGCATATGTGGTTATAGAAGTGAGGCTTGAACATCATGTTTGTATATATAGATGAATGCACTGCACATTAGTAAAATGTCTAGTACGAGGTTGAATGTGGTTGTTGGAGTAGTAATGAGAATTTTTATGAGATGATAAGTTATGAAGTGCAGGGTGTGTTGAATTATGGTTAAGACTAGTAGTACAGTGTTATGTGGTGTACCCTATGATTGTCGATTAGGCTTGAAGATAGTGAGGGAATTTAGTTCAGTTTAGACATGAGTAGAATGAAATATCAATGACCTTGTTAGAATTAGAAGATGAATTAATAAGTATGGTTTTAAAGGTAATGAATTAGTTGACAGAATATTTTAGAAGTGTGTCTAAGTTTTAAGTAATGTGTTGCATCACCTAAAGCCTAGTAAATTCTAGCCCAGTCTATGATTCAAAGGTCTATGATTCCAAGCTATGGAATTCAGATGTCTTGTTCAGGTCTTTATAAACATTCTTAGATCCTTTAAATCATTAGAACTCCCTAAAGGGGTGTTGAAGAAACCCTCCACTTGAGCATGAGTATCTAGTATGATTCAGTTTGGATAGAAAGTAGTTCAGTTTAACAATCAGGCACATAGATTTCTATGGATTTCCATTTTTTGAACTAGCCTAGTTTTACTACCTGAAGTTTCATAAGTACGGTAACTCCGAAATAGTTTCGCAATTGCGAATTCAGCTCAGTATATGTATCCCGCATCAGTTTTAGAATTCGGATATCTAGTCATGATTTAGTTCATAAATATTCACCGAACGATCTACGTTTTCAAAGTATTCGAGCTCAGACACTGTGATACCCATTTGTGATCTTAGACTTATTTTCTTATGATTTTTGCCTGCATAAACTATAACCTCACAGTCTATAAGTACGATCATACCATGAGCACATCAAGTAAATTCCAAACCCTCAGCATGAGTCAGCTCTTCAAAAATAAGTATAAAGGGCAAGTTAGCTTAGATTCAGATGAAGGTAACAATCTTCCATCATCCAGATCCTCTCTAATCAAAGATTCAATTAGATAACTATTCGTATCATGAGTATATGCATTCATCCAAGTATACCAAAGTTTAGAAAGATATAGATTCAATTTAATAAGTTATTTCAACAGTGTATCCTTAATTTTCACTGTATGCTTAACCTAAAGAGCAATATTCGGGGACTAATAATCCCAAGGGGGAGATAATGTAACACCCCGCATTTCGAGCTAGAACAAAAAATATCATTTCTATGTGTATATGTTCCAAAAACCATAAATCCTATGCGAATTTAGTATGTTAATCAATTATGTAGTGTGTGAACCGATTTGAGCATGAATTGAGATCATAGATATCCCCTAACTCAAGGTCAAGTTGAAAGCTTTCCTATCGTTCGAGTTTTAGTGAGCATCGAAACTTGAACCGACTTCAATCAACCATAACTCCTTGTATATGATGAACCGGGTGGTCTACTATATATAAAATGAAACCTCTTCGACTTATCTTTCCAATGATAATAATTTTGCCTAAATCCAATACCGAAGCAAAAAGTCATGCCCATTTTACTCTAGCATATCAGCCTAAAAAATTGAGTGACGACATTCGTGATAACTTATCACAAGTGTGACGACTTATCATGAATGTCGTCAGCCTTAGGCAGAATCCAGCCCCCAGTGATGACATTTCTGATAAGTTATCACAAGTGTGTTGACTTACCATGAATGTCGTTAACCTTAGGCAGAAATCCACCAATTCCAGCCCCCTAGTGACGACATTTGTGACAACTTATCACAAGTCTGATGGTCTATCACAAATGTCATCAGCCTTAGATTTTCAACAACTGGGAAGCGGTTTAGTTATGGTATTTTGGTCTTTTTCCTTCACTTTTCATGACTTATAACCCACAAGGAGCATATTATCTTCCATTCTCTTTAGTTAAACATGTCAAAATTCTCTGCACACCTTCAACCACAAGGTTAGCGTTTTAACATAAAAATCCAATTATCTAAAGATTCAACTGTGAGAATTTGATTATTCTTGCATAGTTGAATTTTCCATTAAGATGGATACTAGGGACACCCAATAGTTCGTGAATAACCTTCCAGAATTTTAGAAGTCATCCAAAAGCACAAAAGTTAAGGAATGTGGTTTTGAACAAGAACACCCTTTTGTTCTTGTGCCTAAAAGTTACATATTTTTGTAAAGTATTTCATAAACTCATACAGAATTCCTATCATGTTATTATATTGTGAGTTTTATGAAACTATGTCTTACCCAAGCTTTGAGTTGTAATATTATTTTGCATATTAATGTTTTAAATTGTCAATTTATGGTTTAAATTGTATAATTCAACGTGTATATCATGTTTTGAGAATTTCAAGTCCTATTGTTGTGAGATTGAACCTTATGGTTAAAGCATGAGTTTGAGAATGAGATGTTAGTGTTTTTTAAAGAATATCAATAAGTGAGTTTTGGTTGTAAGTTAAGATAGAAATCCACATTCTTGAGTTTTAAGTAAAGGGGATGCATTTTGCCTCCCATTATATATATATATATATATATATTATTGAATTATCTTAAGGTGGATTTTTGTAAAGTTCTGAGCTAAGTAAATGAGTAGTATTTAGCACTGAGTTGGGTGTAATTTCAAGGTCTCATGCCCCAGAACTACGAGCCCTCATAGGTTCTTGATATACCCCAAGTGGGTTAAGATAGTGATCACTAAAGTTAAGGTTCTATCTGATGGAAAGGATAGAATAGCTCTCCCCAACATGGGTAAGAATTTGGACTCCATGTAGCTCACATGGTTTATGTCGGTTAGAAGAAACTCCCAAAGTAGTCCCCTACTCTATCTAAGATACAGGTATATATATTTTGAAAGCTATGAGTCCAAGATTTCTAAGGCTCTAAAGTGTCAAAATCTTTAAGTTTCCAAAGAAGTTCCTAGTTTTTAGGAGATTAAAGTGTATGCTCTGAAAGATGTTTGTTTAAGACTTTATCTATCTTACAAGTTTGAGAATAAAGAAACAATGTAGATTTAGAATGAAGTGCAATGACTTAGATGATTTACATTACCTGTTTTCTTATTCATGATTATGATGGTTTTAATTCAAGCTAAGTGATTCATCTATACCAGCATGCATGATTTCTATAAGGATTTATGATATTAATTATTTAATAAACTCAGTACATTCCCAAAGTGCTGATCCACATATATGTCTATGTGTTACATTGTCTTATAATGTAGGTACAAGACTTAGTATGCACATTCAGATTCAGTCAGCTCGCAGCTTTCAGTCAGTAGGTGATGAATCCTTTTACTTATAGGGTTTGATCCAGATAGACAGTTTGAGAAGTTCTTTATTTTCCTATTTCAGTCGTATTAAGTTGGGATAGTTGGGATTCATAACCCAACTATCTAAAGTCAGTACTAGTAGATCCTTCATAGACAGTCAGTAGAGTTGAAGTATTCAGTTTTAGTTTTATTTTGGTAAAAACAAAGTTGTAATCTTGTAAAGTTCAGATTTGTATTGATCAAGTTCAGAAAAATTTTATGTTCTTGCTGATTTTATATAGATTTATGCATTTTATTCAGTTTCTTATGAGTTATGCTAGTAGAAGGGTTAGGTTGGGGTGACTTGTGATCGTAAGCATCGTGTGACATCTCGGGACCCAATTTTGGGGCGTTATAGATTGGGAGTCCATCCTTCATCTATGTTACCTCCTCAAATAGAATTTTAGCCTACCAAATTCACTATGCCTCTTCTTGCTGTGAGTACTTTTATATCTTCTGAGGATCAAAAGAGGTTTGAGAGATTTACTCAATTGGGTTATCCTAGATTTAGTGGTGTTGTGGACGATGACACTTATGAGTGCTTGATTAATTTTCCAAAGAATTTGCATAAATTGGGTTCGCTGGAGTCGCATAGAGTTTCTTATGTAACTTACCAGTTGAGAGATGCTGTTAGAGATTGGTAGAGGTCACTGGTTAGTTGTAGAACTCTTAATTCTCCCAATATAAATTGGAATCAGTTTGTCGATTCTTTTATAGAGAGGTTTGTTCCTTAAAATCTGAGAAATCAGATGAGTAACGAGTTTGATCGCCTGGAGTAGGGATCAAAAACTATAGTAGAGTATGAGGAACATTTATATGCCTTGGCCAAATATTCTTATACTAGTATTTTAACTGAGTTTGAGAAGATCCAGAAGCTTATGAAGGGTTTGGATGTCTTTCTTCAGCTGGCCATATCTCAGATAGTTATTTAAAGCATCTTTTTAGAGTATAGTACATCATACTACGGTGACCACGGGCATTCTTAGAGCATCTTAGGGAGGCACCAAGAAAGTGACTATTTTGGTGAGTTTAGAGGTCAGATTCTTCATGGTATATATTTTAGTTCTCATGGATATTAAAATAGGCCAGCATAGACGAACCTACAGAGATCAGGTAGTGGATCTTATAATTTAGCAGTTTAGGATGGCTGTCCTAGCCAAGTGGTATCTTCTTCTATTGAGGTGGGTCATAGAACTTATTTTGTGTGTCATGAGGTTGGCTATTTAGCAAAGGACTATCCCCACTGTGTAATTAAAGCTACTCTTATTTTACCTAGTATAGGTAGGGGTACTACCAAAGGTGCGAGAGGTAGAGGTGTTGGAGCCTGTTGTGGTAGTCACGGTGCTACCTAGCTAATTAGTGGTCATGGATAGTGCTATGATATATAAGCCAGACATGAGGTAGAGGCTTCAGATGCTATGATCATAGGTATTGTCCCTATTTGTTTTAAATTTGCATTTGTGTTATTTGATCTCAGGTCAACTTTCTCCTATATATCTGTATATTTTACTTTGGGTTTTGTTTCTATTAGTGAGCCTTTTTCCATGCCTATTCATATATTTACCCTTGTAGGTGATCTCTTAGTGGTGGATCGGGTATACTAATCTTGTGTTATGACTATTGCTGGGCATGAGACATTGGTATATTTGCTTGTGTTAGATATGGTTGATTTGGATGTTATTTTAGGTATGAATTGGTAGGCTCCTTATCAGTTTGTCCTAGATTATTATGCTAAGACTGTGACTTTACCTTTGCTGGGGGTCCAAGAGTAGCTTAGAAAGGTGCGCTTTGTTCGGGAGATAAAAGGATTATATCTTATGTTTAAGCTTGTAGATTGGTTAAGAGGGGATGTTTATCTTATTTTACTCATATTTATGATACTAATATTGCTTTACCTCATTTTCTAGATTTTGTTTGTGTTGTTCGTGAGTCCATGAGTGTGATTTCTATTGATTTACCTGGAATGCCTTCAGATCGTGGTATTGATTTTTCTATTAATATTGATCCGGGCACCAAGCCCATTTCCTTTCCTCCTTATAGGATGGTCCCATCCTAGTTAAAGAAATTGAAGGATCAGTTGCAGGAATTATTGGATAAAGGATTTATCTGACCTAGCGTATTTCCTTGAGATGTGCTTATCTTGTTTGTGAAAAAGAAGGATGGGTCTATGCACATGTGTATAAATTATTGGAAGTTGAACAAGGTGACAGTTAAGAATAAAAATCCTTTTCCTCATACTAATGATTTATTTGATCAGGTTCAGGGTGTTGCGGTATTTTTTTAGATTGATTTGAGGTTCGTGTATCATTAATTGAGGATTAGAGCTTCAAATATTCCAAAGACAGCTTTTTAGAGTTGATATGGTTCACTATGAACTCTTAGTCCTGTCCTTTGGGTTGACCGATGCCCCTTCTGCATTCATAGAGTTGAGGAACTAGGTATTTTGACTATATCTCAACTTCATTAGTATTGTGTTTATTAATGATATCTTGGTTTATTCTTAGAGTATTGCTAAGCATAAGGAGAATTTGGGGATTGTGCTTCAGAGCCTGAGGGATGAAATTTGTATTCCAAGTTCTCCATATATGAGTATTGGTTGTAGTCTGTTTCTTTGTTGGGTCACATGGTAACTAAGGAGGGTATTATGGTTGATCTATCAAAGATTGCAATAGTTTGTGATTGGGCTAGACCTGCTCCGCCCACAGAGTTTTAGAGTTTTATTGGCTTGACAGGTTATCATTGGCATTTTGTTGAGGGTTTATCCTCCATTGCAGCTACTTTGACTAAGTTAACTCAGAGAAATATTTCCTTCTAGTGTTTTGATGATTATGAAGTGATCTTTTAAAAACTCAAGGACTTATTTCCTTTAAATTCTATCTTGACTTTGCCCAAGGAGGGCGTGGGTTTCACCGTGTTTTGTGATGCTTTAGGCGCTGGATTGGGTGTTATAGTGATGCAGAAGGGTAAGGTGATTACTTATGAATCTCGTCGGTTGATTCCCCATGAGAAGAATTACCCTACCCATGATTTGGAGTTGTGTGTGGTTGTTTTTGCTTTGAAGTTGTGGAGGCACTATTTTTATAGAGTTCGTTGTGAGATATTCTCGAATCATCATAGGCTTTAGTACTTCTTCACCCAACGAGACCATTATATGAGGCAACGCTATTAGCTTGAGTTTCTCAAAGATTATAACTTAACTATTCTCTGTCATCCGTGCAGGGTAATGTTGTTGCGGATACCTTGAGCCGAAAGTCGACTTGCATGGATATCTTGACATATCTTTTGACCTAGGGGAGGCCTTTAGCCTTAGAGGTTTAGTCTTTAGCTAACCAGATGGTTAGGCTTAATATTTAGACACCTGGTTGTATTTTGGCATTGTCAAGGCTAAGTCTTCTTTAATAGAAAAGATTCGAGCTCATCTGTTTAATGATGTAGGATTGAGGTTGATTCGAGATATGGTGTTGAGTGGTTAAGATAAGGAATCCTTACTTGATTAAGAGAGTATTTTGAGGATTGAGGGTCGAGTTTGCATGCTGAGAGTAGCTAATTAGATTAGATTGATTTTGGAGGAGGCTCATTGTTCCAAGTGTTCTATCCACTAGGACTGACTAAGATAAACCATGATTTGAGGCAACATTACTGGTCGGTGATATGAGAAAGGATGTACAAACTTTATAGTGTGTTGCCTTTATTGTCAGTAGGTACAGGCCGAGCATTTGAGACCTGGTAGATTGCTTCAGAAGTTACCCATTTCCTAGTAGTAATAGGAATGGATTACTATTTATTTCATGACCAGCTTGTCTCATACTTCCCATAGATCTAATAGTGTTTTGGTTATTATAGATCTATTAATGAAGTTCGTGCATTTTTTATGGTCTAGGTCTCCTTCAGTATTGAGAGGTTAGCATATATCTATATTATTGAAATTGTGCAACTACATGGTATGCCGGTGTCTATTATTTTAGATCAGGGTTCTGTGTTCACTATGCACTTTTGAAGACTTTTTAGATGAGTTAGGTACTCAGGTTTATCTTAGCATTCACCCCCAGACTAATGGTTTTTCCGAGCGGACTATCCAGGTTTTAGAGGATATCCTCCGCGCTTGTGTGATGGATTTTGGTGGCCAGTGGGAGCAACATTTGACTTTAGCAGAGTTTGCTTAGAATAACAGCAATTATTCTAGTATTGATATGGTTTCTTTCGCTGCTTTGTATGGTAGGCATTTCCACTCTCTAATTGGTTTGTTTGATCTTTCAAAGCTTAGACCTCGAGGTATGGACTTGCTTCGCAAGTCTTTGGATAAAATCTGGATTATTCAGGATAGGCTTCGCGCATCCCAGTGTAGGCAGAAGTACTATGCTAACTGTAGATTTCATGCCTTGAGATTTGGTGTTGATGATCGTGTTTTCCTTTGAGTCTCACCCATGAAGGGTGTGATGAGCTTTAGGAGGAGGGGCAAGCTTAGCCTGGGTATATAGGTCTATTTGAGATTCTTTGGATTATTGGTGATGTGGCTTATGGGTTAGCTTTTCCCTAGTTTTATCTGCTTTTCATCTAGTTTTTATGTTTCTATGCTACGCCGTTATGTTTCAGAAGAGTCTCACTTTATTCACTGGGAGTCGATTTAGTTAGATGAGAGGTTGTCTTTTATTGAGTAGCTAGTCTCCATTTTGGCTAGGGATGTTAGATGGTTGCATTCTAAAGTTATCCATGTAGTTAAGATTCATTGGCGACATCAACCAGTAGACGAGGATACTTAGGAGTTCATTTCTGATATTCGTAGTTCTTATCCCAATGTATTTGTTGATTCTGGTATTTATTTGCCTTAGATCGAGGTTGAACTAGAGTTTTAGTGGTGGATGATGTAAAGACTTAGAAATTTGATGAAATATGTGTTTTTGTGTGATTTAACTATTTTACCCCTCCCCATATTTACATTGAGGTATTTCTGGGGTGTGGGGGTGATAGACATGGTTCCCAAGGCATTTTGGTGCTATTTGTATGATGTTGTGGTTTTTGGGGGGATTTGCCAGACTTATTATAGACTTATGTGGTTATCATTTGATCCATGCAATGATAGTTGAACGGATTAGTCAACAGATCAGAAACATCAATTTTAGGGTGGTAACATGTTTGGTATGGTTCCATGGCTTTAAATTCTTATTTCAACCCTCGGTTTGGAAAATTGTTATTTTAGGTTCGAGGGTCAACTTTGTGAAAATGATATCTTTTCAAAAATCTGATAGCTCCATTGTGTCTGGAGCGTCAAATTTAGTGTGGTTGCATAGTTCATTTGTATGTATCGAATTTTGAATAAATTCCAAGGCCTTAGCGGAAACTTGGAAAAATTCCAAGTTTCAGCTGTCATCTGGTGCCTCTACAATCGCACCTCTTAGGCTCACGATCACACCCTAATGTGTATAGGGGGTATTGCGATCGTAATTTGGGATCACACTATCTGATTCTGACACGAGATAGTTCGATTGTGGTTAGTATTTTGCGATTGCAGCATCTGTGAACCTGGTATGGGTATAAATAGACCCCTTAGGTCGCAAATTTGCCATTTCTCACTCATTTTTGAAAGTCAAAAATCCTAAAATAGTGTGAGAGCTTAAAAGTGAAGCTTGTGTGTGCTTGCGAATCTAGATTAACATCCTTTTGTTGATTCTTTTATGGATTTAAGGTACGAACCCACCCTTTTCTTAGTAAATTGCTTGACCAATCTTTGAGAAATATTCAGCACTTTGTAATTGATCAAATAAGTCATCAATTCTTGGAAGGGGATATTTGTTCCAAATAGTCACATTATTCAGTTGCCAGTAGTCAATACATATCCTCAATAAGCCATCTTTCTTTCACA
Source organism: Capsicum annuum (assembly GCF_002878395.1). Lineage (NCBI taxonomy): Eukaryota > Viridiplantae > Streptophyta > Magnoliopsida > Solanales > Solanaceae > Capsicum > Capsicum annuum. The sequence goes on along the minus strand of NC_061116.1, from coordinate 92,290,179 downwards.
CAAATAACACTAGTGTACGCCCTAAGGGGACATACCAGGACTTATGAATCTTTTTTCTAGAAAATCCTTTAATTGCTCTTTCAACTCCCGTAATTCAGTTAGGGCCATTCTATATGGAGGAATTGAGATTGGTTGAGTACCTAGAATCACATCAATGCCAAACTTTACCTCGTTCTGGAGGAAAACTTGGAAGATCGTTAGGAAATACATTAGGAAATTCATTACCACTGGAATAATTTGAAAAATTGTTTGCTCCGCATTTATTTCACTCTAACTAGATGACATATGTAACCTTTAGAAATCAACCTTTTTGCCTTAAGATAAGAAATAAATTTATCTCTTGGCACACCAATATTACCCCTCCATTTAACGACTGCCTCACTTGAAAAATGAAAATACACCCTCTTAGTTCAGCAATCTACTATGGCATAAAAAGAAGCCAACCAATCCATACCCATTATAATATAAAAATCTACCCTTTCTAACTCAACGAGGTCAGCCATTGTATCACGACCTCAAACAATTATTATACAATATTGATACACTTTCATAGCTATAATAGATTCATCAACCGGCGTAGATATTTCAAATGGCTTAACTAGTAATCTTAATGTTCTTTACTTTCCATAAATCAATAGAGTGACATATGATAACATAGAACCCAGATTAATTAATGATCCTTTAATACCTCTACCACGACCAATAGTCTATATACCCCTACCTAAAGAAGGCACCGATGATAATGATGCAATGATTGATCCAATAGGTTGTGCCATATCAGCTATGCCCTTTTTTGGGTACTCTATTGTCATATACACCGATATACTACACCAAAAGGAAGCATTTATCCAAAATTGACATGGACCAAAATGAATCTTACCACATTATTTACAGGTCTCGATTGGGTCATACTTCGTTACTCATGATGCCCTATTGTTCGTGAACTTTGGCTCTCACTTCATTTCCCAAATTGATTGCCCCTGGACCCTTGAAACCGAAGTGGAGAACTAGCTACACAGTAAGAAGATGATGTCCTAGGTAGTCTTTTAGAAAACCGAGTCCTAAACTCTCTTTAGGATTCCATAAAATACCCTATAGATCTGGCCCTCTTAGAATACCCTCTTTTCAATTTTTGTGTTCTTTTTGTTTGCCTCTAATCCTTCATTTTTTGTGTAAAATCTTGTATCCTTGCTATATCCATGTCTTTATTCAAAGAAGAAATAGCACAATATCTAACCAGATACGAATCAAATCTATCCACATATTGATCAAATCTATCATCCATTATAGCTACTACATTAGGAGCATACCAAACAAAAGAGATAAATTAGAGGTTTTACTCCCTCATGCTCATATTCCCTTGGTGAAGATTTAAGAATTGATCCGCATGGGCCTCTTGAATCTCAAACAGAATGTAATGATCAAGAAATGCCTCTTTAAACTCTTTCCAAGTGGTTGAAGGTGCGTTGATACCCCTAGACTATTTCTAGTCTTCATACCAAAATATAGTCTCTCCGTTAAATTGATATGTTGCTTGCTCAACACTCCTTTTACCAAACACATGCATGAAAAATGATGCGCCAAGCTACCCATGATAGTTGACTTCGAATCTGCTACTACATTTGCCTTACCCTAATAGTAGAGAATAGTCAAGTCATAATCCTTAAGTAACTCAAGTCAATAGTGCTGCCTCATATTAAGATCTCGCTGGGTGAAGAAATACTGAAGGCTATGATGATCTGAGAAAATCTCATAATGGACTCTATACAAGTAGTGCGCCTTCATAACTTTAAAGAAAAAACAACTGCACACAACTCCAAATCATGGGTACGGTAATTTTTCTCATGAGTCTTTAACTTGAAGAAGCATCAACAATCACTTTACACTCCTGGATCAAAAAAACATCTAACCCAACACCTAAAGCAATACAAAGGACAGTAAAACCTATACCTTCCTTGGGCAAAGTCGAGATAGGAGTTTATGTTAAGAAATTCTTGAACTTTTGAAAGATCGCCTCACAAGAATCAGACAACTGAAAAGAAACCTTCTTCTAAGTCAACTTGGTCAACAAAGCTGCAATAAATGAGAAACCCTCAATAAAACAGCAGTAGTAACCTACCAAGGCAATAAAACTCCAAAACTCAGTAGGCGGAGTAGGCCTAGCTCGATCATGAACCGCTGCAACTTGGCTGAATCAACTATAATACCTTCCATAGTCACCCAAGAAAGAGATAGAATCCATCCAAAACTCACACTTACAGAACATAACATACAACTTGTCATCCCTTAATCTCTGAAACACAATCCATAAATGCTCATCATGATTGGCCTTATTCTTGGAATAAACCAAGATATCATCTATAAATGCAATAACAAAGAAGTTGAGATACGATTAAAATACTCAATTTATTAACTCCATTAATGCAGCTGGGGCATTAGCCAACCCAAATAACCTAACTAAGAGCTCATAATGATTATACCGAGTCTAAAAAGATATCTTTAGAATATTCAAATCTCTAATCCTTAACTGGTGATACCCAGATCTCAAATCAATCGTTGAAAATACCTAAGCACTATAAAGCTGGTCGAACTAATCCTCAGTACAATGAAGATGATACTTATTCTTGACTATAACCTTTTTTTAACTGCTGATAATCAATACTCATATGCATAGACCCATCTTTTTTCTTCATAAACAAGACAGGCACACCCAAAGGTGATACACTAGGTTGGATAAATCCATTAAAAATAATTCCTGCAACTGATCCTTTAATTTCTTCAGTTCAGATGAGGCCATCCTATAGGGAGAAATAGAAATGGACTTGGTTCTCAGCTCAACATTACTGTCAAAGTGAATATCATGATTCAGAGACATACTAGGAAAATCCATAATGAAGACATCCAAAAACTCGTGAACCATATGAAAAGAATCCAAAGAAGGAGTTGAAGCAATACCAAGTATCACAAATATAAGCCAAATAAGACAAACATCCCCTCTCAACTAAATAACGAGGCTAAAAGAAAGGCATAACTCTAGGACCCAAATGAAGCACACCCTTCCAAGATACTCTTATCACACCCAGCAGAGCTAAAGTCATAATTTTTGCTAAAGTCTAGGATAGCATGGTAAGGAGCCAACCAGTCCTTACCTAAGATGACATCGAAATCTATAATATCCAAATCTACCTAGGTCTCATGCCCAGCAAAATTCATAACATAAGATTAATACACCCGATCCACTACTAAAGGGTCTCCTATGGGAGTAGATTCATGAATAGGCACATCAAGAGGCTCACAAACTGAATCAATATTCAAAGTAAAGCATGCAGACACATAGAAGAAAGTCAATCCCAGATCAAAATACAGATATAGGTCTATAAAAAATGCAAACGATACCTATGATATCCATATCGAAAGCCTCTACCTCTATTCTTATGGGTATAGCATAGAATTGTCCATCACCACTGACTAGCTGAATAGCCCTGCAACCACCACCACAAGCTCCACCACTTCTGCTTTGTGTACTCTGGTAGAACCCCTACCTGTCATAACTGAAATAGAAGTAGATTTGAACACATGATGAGAATAATATTTAGCCAAATTGCCTGTGTCATCACACACATAGCAATCTCTATGACACAACTCATTAGGAGGAGGAATGACCAGACTGAAATGGCCATCCAGAATAGCTGAACTAGAAGACCCACTTCCAAAACTCTACAAAATGCCTGCATTGGTCTATCATGATAACCACGAAAACCTCTAGAATCCCTACCTCGAGAAATATGCGCACCTTCTTGGCGCCTTCCTTAATTGCTCGATGAATACTTTTAGTCATCTTAGCATGATCCATAATACTCTAAAATGAAGGTCCATACACCACTATTTGAGATGTAGCTAGCTGAAGGGAAACATCCAACCCCTTTACGAACTTTTTAATTTTCTTAATTTGGTGGCAATAATGGCATCGAAATATCCAGACAAAGCATGAAAACATGCCTCATACTCTAAAATAGTCATGGAGCCCTAATATAGGTGATCAAAATAATCTCTTATCTAATTCCTCAGACTGTAAGGTATGAACCTCTCTTAAAAGGCCTCAACAAACTAACCCTAAGACATCATAAGAGAATCAAGAGGTTTATAACCAATAAGTGATCTCCATCTATCTCTAGAAATATACCTCAACTGATAAGTGGTATACACCACACTATATGACTCAAGGAAACCTAGGTTATATAACTTCTAACGATAATCAATCAGGAACTCATAGGCATCGTCGCCTACAACACTACTAAACCTAGTAGGACTCAAATAAGTGAATCACTCAAACCTCTTCTGATCCTTAAAAGATAGAATCATACTCGTAATAAGAGAAGGCATAGTGAATTTGGTAGGCCAAGATCCTACTTGGGGAGGCAACATAGATGAAGGCTAAACTCCCAACCTCCAAATACCGTACTCGGATGCAAGTACTGAAGAAGGAATAACACTCGGAGTTTGTAAAGTACTAAAAGTAAGAGTAGGTACCACTGTACGATTTATATATGGGGCTGGAGGAACACCATAAGTGGATCCTAGCATGAATAGAGGTATAATATTCAGAGCTGGGGGAATACTAGGCATTATCAAAGGAGTACCCTCTAAATAGGTCAACAAACAACCAATAACCGCTTGAAGACTGGGGTAGAAGAACTAAGTGGAATGGAAATAGGACCTATACCTCCAACGTGATCAACTAAGGCTCAAGGAAGAGTTCCATAGTACCACTCCTAGATGGCACAGATCCATGTTCCCATTCATTGCCTCAAGCCCATCCATGACTCACAACTCGCCCTCTAGACTAGGCTCTCTACATGGATGAAGGCTCTGCATCTCTAATCTCATGAGACCTAGCCATCATCATCTGTATAGAGAATCGTAAAATATGACTTAGAACACAAGGTATGAAGAAAATCCATATGATAAGGAATAAAATGAGAAAAATTCCCTAAAGACATCATATAACCTCTCAAAGATAGACACGAACGTCTATATACCAATACGCGATACTGTCACACCTCAAATCCTATTAGGGCGGACTGGCACCCATAACCGAGGAGGCTCGGAAGAACTAGCTCATAACCTTATACTTCCCATGCATACCTCTATGATAACCCAAAATTTAGACAGCATCATGTCGCATATAAAAGGAAATAATCACTTGTATAAGCTCGAGCACATATATATATATACTATACAATACTTGGCCGTTGGAGCCATCACGTCTATCAACAAAACACCACCTTGACTGTACATTAGGTCTACAAAGCCTCTAGACAATAAATAGAGTTTAACTAAGGTTGAGACACACCCTGCCATATAACTAACTTCTATACAATACCAAAAGTGACTGGATATGACACGGAAAGCCCCAAAGCAAATTGGAGCTCACCAAAAGCAGCTGGATATCTTGGCTCCTACTTGTACGGTGTATGAGCTGAGGTACCTGTGCCTGCAGCAAGAAATGCAGGTCCCCCGTAGTGGACATCAATACAAAATACGTACTGAGTATGTAAAGTTGTAATAATCACATATGATATAGGAGCTCAATAGAAATCAGAAACAAGTGAATAAATCTTAATATGAGTGGACCATACTTAATAGAACTTGTGACAACCTGTACATTGTATTTATTCAATCAGTTTACCTTCGTTCTTATCTTCTTTGTAATCATTACTGTACTATACTATGACCATTAGGCTTCCTTTATTACATATCAACTGGGATCGACCCATGATAGGCTTATGCCCTTGGGATGCAACCCATAAACACATAAATAGGGATCGACCCATGATAGGCTTATGCCCCTGGGATACCACCTGATAAGAGAGAACTTTCATCACTTAGTTCAATTAATCTTTGAGATTGTTATTTCGGTCGCCACCGCATTTTTAATACTTTGAAACAATGATACATTAATAAGAGACATATAAATAGACCATAAATGCAATAACAATGAAGTAAGAACTCATTGTTACATCAATGAAGTGTTTTGGAGTCATCAATGCCATAATAATGAAGTAGGAACTAATTGGTATATCAATGAAATGTTTTGGAGTCATTAATAGCACATGGATCTTGTTTGAGTAACTGGATACCTTCTAACATTCATTAGTGCAATAAACATGTAAGATTTGGAAGACAAGTAAGTATTGGAATGTCTTGACATCTTGTAGGGTGGAAACAAGTTCATTAGTAACTTACAACATCATACAAAACCATTATGGATCACATGTTATTGAATAACTTTGGAAACTTTCTTAATAGAACAATTGTTCACTTTCATGCCAAAGATATGGTATAGAGCATGCTTTACATACCTGACTGTCAACCTTCAATACTAGTCCCAAATGGACTTCCCGTCTTTTCGGATTACTTATCTATAATGAACATATATAGCAATATAGTATTAGCGACCAAACGTCATAATTCAATTATTTGAATTCACCAAACTAGTGGTTAAGTAGTAAGCCTTAATTACAACATAAAGGGTGTCACTTTAACCCTCTTATACTCCAATTACATTCACATGCCATGCATATTCATACAATATCCTCCAATATCAAGTTTGGATTCACTTATCCTTCCAACCAATCCCTTAAACCAAATTGAGCCATAGACATAAATAATCATCAATTCAATAGTATATCACCATATCCACCTTCCATAACTCAATTACCATATCCACCTTCCACAATTCAATACAACTAAACCATGCAAAATAGTCCATAACACTATTTTCATCATCTTTTAATAACAACTAATACATATAATCCTCTATCACACATATACATATGGAAAAGAACAAAGGCAAACAATATTCATACCTTAGAATTCACCTCTTGATTATGCAATCCCGTTTGCACAAATAATAGGTGCCGTTGGAAGCTCTCGAGATGACAAACGTAGTTATTAGATTACTTTGGAATTTCTACGGTTGAATCAAAAGTAATTTAAAGGTCAAATTTGGCTAGGGTTTGTTCTTTCTCAATGATTGATGATGAAAATGATTTTTTGAACTCATATACATGTATATATACGCATATTCCCATCCATAATATAATAGGAAATGACCAAAATGCCTTTAAAATTTAAATAATGTCAAATCTGTCCTTTGGTGGACATAAGCTAAAGTAGATCGACCATAACTCTTTGCTTCGATATCAGATTTGGGTAAAATTGGTATCGTTGGAAGGATAATTCAAAGGGCTTTCATTTCATATAAAGTAGGCCACCCAGTTCGTCCTGTATAAGGAGTTATGGTTGCTTCTAAAAATTCAGCTGGCCTCAGTAGTTTGTGTGCAGGAAACTTTCCTGCACATTTCCTATTCCCAAATATCCCGGCCACCATTTTATAGTTTCGAACGTGCTCGATTATATTCGAAACCTATCCATTTTTGGAAATCTTTATATCGTTGGAAAGCTTATTCAATAACCTTCGCATGGAACTATCGACGGGCAAATTCCGGTATAAATAAAATAAAAAAAATAATTCCATATAAATAAGATCAATACACGTACTTGAATACGCCAATACACATACTTAAATACGGGGTGTTACAGATACTCTATTAGATATCTTATTATTACACTATTAAAACCAATGAACCTGGTTACTCTGATACCAATTTTTTATGACCTAAAAACTAAGGGTCATGATGACACTTGTTGTAGCAAGCCTTTACAAGTAAGCCTATCACAAAAACAGATATAAAAGAAAAAATAATAACAATAACCCAAAGTAAGGCTCCTAGAACAAATCCAAACCACACAATATAATAAAAATAGAAGAGCATAACTATATATTATACCATCATCCAAAAACCTAGTGTCACAATGTAAGAACATCACTAGTATAAATTAATGTCAAAATACATAAGATATCCAAAACAGAAACAACTCTATCTCAAAATGGAAAATAAATACATAATCTAAATAAAAAAGGTAGTTTTCAACTATGGAAGCAACACTCCAACCACTACCTCGAATAGCTCCAAAGTATTGCTAGAAGTCAACTACGGTGGGTTACAATTGAACCTAGATTTTCACCAAAAGGGTGTAGTAGGGGTGAGTACAGTCTACTTGTACTTAGTAGGTATCATAGGCTGACTGAGTAAAGTAGAAAATAAAGCATACAAAAATACACGCTAAGAAAACATCACCTGCAACCAGAAAATTTCCCAAATAATAGCCCACACCGTCTTCACTAATAGTTCTATAATATTCACATACACCATAATAATACAAAAAAGAAGTACAAGAATACAAGTATCACATATATGAATACGAAGAAAGAAATAAACATAGACAGGTATCACAACAAAAAAAATAATAAATCACAGAAATGTAGAAAGTAAATACTAATGCAATGGAGATGATCATGATACTATTAATAATGATGATAATGATAATGATGTTGATACCTTAGGTTGTCTCACAACATCTATATACATATATCGAGCTAAAGCTTTCCAACGTAGGACCCATGGAGAGTTTTTCAACCTGTATACAACCAATATCCATAACTTCTCTCTGGCACATCTATCAATAGATGGTTTTTAAAGATATCATATTTTACATCAGAAAATGCCAGGCTTTCCAGTTTTTCCATTGTGGTACTAAAGTTTCATAAATGTATATGATATGAGGATGTAATGCTCATAACCAACCAGAATGAGAATGTCATATCCAACCCATATACCAACCAAGTAAGAAAATAATTCATTTAATATTTCCAACTATCCCTGAAATCCAACACAAAAAAATATGCCAATAGAGTAAATTACATCAAAAGGCACCATTGATACCATATTAGGCTCTTTCATTAAACAAGATATAAGTAATTTCGCACAACAATATCATATATGACCCTTTATAGTCTCATATAACAAATAATATTCAAAATTAACCAAATAACATCAATATAGACCCCCATATGGGAACAACACACTAATATAGAAATTTCCATGATTAGTTCCCACACTCTTAACATGCTTTTGTATAAACATTAACTACTCAACCTAGTCTGAAGAAATTTAAGTCATAACTTACCTCGATTACCAAAAAATAGTTAAAAAGCCTTCAATCCAAAACCCTTCTCCTTATCATCAAAATTGAAATCAACTAAACCATATGATTATAGAATCTATGCATCAAAAAAATTCAGTGATACTCATATTACATATCATTGTGTTGGGGTCAAAGCACCCCCCCAAAATAGGTTTTAAAAAAAAGATAAAATTATAATTTTATTTTTAAAATATTTTTTCTATATTTATCAGGGTCTACAGCTAAAAAACCAAGAAAAAATGAGTTTAAAATGAAGTCCCAATTGAATGAAAACCAGGTTTAAGCTTTGCTGGAATAAATTCTCAAAAATTATTTTAAAATCAAGATTTGAATTTGTGTTGAAGATGAAATTAAAATAAAAGTGATAATTATAAGATTAGAAACTCATCGAAATAAAAATGGGTTGAAATTGGGGTTTAAATTAAAGAATTACAATTTTTAGGCCTTACGGGCTGAAATCCCCAATTTCTATTTATTTAATTCGCGTTTGAACAAGAATTACATTGATGAAATTTGAAGATTATAGTTAAAATAGGTGTTATGGAGCTTATCTAAGCATAAAAGTGAAAGAAATTTATTAAAATCATGTAAACCTAGTCTTAAGAATGGTGAAAAATGGTAAAACATCGATATATAAATTATCCAGGCATCGCATACGCGATCATTGGGTCGCGTACGCTGTACCTGAAATGAGGGTAGGTATCTCATATGTGAACCTGTCGTCGTATATGCCAGTCTCCCAATTGCGATCAGGATGTATCAAATGTGACACTTGCGTCTGGCCATCTGAGTCGCGTAAGCGACTGACCCATCACATTTTTGCGTGCACCAGCATCAGCTGGAGACTTGGAGAATTTCAACTCTCTATAGACCCCTCAGGATCCGCTCAAAATTCTATGAACATAAAAAAACTATCCTATCCTATCAAATTTGATGCTCCGGACTTAATAGTGATACCAGATTTTTTTAAAAAAATATTTTCACAAAGTTCACCCCCAAAACCCCACTTCACAACTTTTTGAATGGAGGATCAAAATGAGATATAAAAGCCATAAAACCATACAAACCATGTTACCACCCTCAATTGATGTTTTGGATATGTTGATACAGTCTGTTTTGTCATCAAATGCATATATCAATAAATGTTGACTAAAGTAAACTATAAGTCTTTTCAAGCCACCAAAAGCTACAATATCACACAAATCGCACCGAAAAACATTCAGAATTATGCCAATCATTCCCATACCCCAAAAATACCACAAAGCAACCACAACAAGAGGTAAAATAGTTAAATGACACAAAATTTAATATTTTAAATAAATCACCAAAAATTAGGTCCTTAAACACAAAAGTCGAAAAGTGTGGAAAAGTAAATAACCGAATGTGGGCCTCCATAAGTCCGACGGGTACAATCAAAAGAAGTAATAATCAAAAATCATCCTATGTAATTATATCTCAAAATCATAATCACGGACACTTCCATAACGTAACATATCATAAGTAACCTCTTAATGCTGGATTGAAACCAAAACTCAAAATCATCATCATCATTTACTGGACTTGAATCAGAATTCAGATCATCAATTACTGAACTTGAACTGAATCTCAATATCATAAATTGCCGAACTTTAATCATAACTAACATCAGCTCCCATGTACCCGTCTAGCATAAGTATCATATTTTTAGCCCCCTCAATCTCTTTATATAAATTTAGATAAAGTAACACTCCTAAAAGTCTACAAGGAGTTAATAATAATAGTCTTGGCCTATAATGGACCGGAAGAGAGATCACTTCTAATCCCCAAAATACATTCTCAGATAAATTCTACCCTGTACTAAGGTAAGGTATCTAATTCTACCACTAGATAGTAAATAAGACATATTTTATCCTAAGATATCAATTCAACCTAAAGCGTGAGAAGCTAAGTCAATTATGCCTAATTAATGATTCTTTAATTTGCTAAGAGATCCATATTACACAAAATATACTTTCATGACCAAATTTCCAACCCATATCGAGCACAACATCACAATATACTACAAATTTACCCAATCAATGATAAAGATAAACCTAGCCTACTTGGAAGACAAAGAAAGTCCGGTGAAGTCCGTTAAATCATTGATTTTCCTTTTTGTGAAGTTTCCACATGATGTCACGCTATCAAAATAATAATCTATTCATCAATACAAGAGCAACGGTTCTCATATTACATTTTATGCTTCATGTCCAAAGTTTTGTAAAAATCCCATATAAGGCCCGCTTGCTGAATCTCACATTCGAAGCCTCAATGTATCCCTCTATGCTCAAGGAACATTTACTCTCAAGAATGGTAACTTTTGAGCTCAAATGGTGCTAAAATCACCCATAAATATACTAGTAATTTTGGAAAATAATTGACAAATTAACCATGAAATTAATGAAAACTTACCAAGAATTCAGAGAAGAAACAAGTAATTCAAGCTCGTAAACACCCTAAAATCACCTCTTAATGTTTTTCCTAAGTTTCCACACTTTCTAGGGATTGTTTCTATTGAACTTGTGTGAAAAATGAGAGAAAATTGGGAAAAGGGGTATTTAATGCCACCCAGGTATTGCTTAAGCGGATATTGGACTGCTTAAGTAGTCACCACTTAAGAGTCCAAGTATAACTTACGCGGATCCGCCTATGACTAGGTCATTTTCGTAAGTGAACTAACAATTGCTTAAGCATCCTTTGCTTAAGTGGAATAGTAGTTGGCAGCTAGTCACTTAAGCAACCAGTTGAATGCTTAAACGACCTTTACTTAAGTGACCCAAGGGACACTTAAGAGGATGCACCAACTGAAGACATGAAATATTTCCAAGTCTTCACCGACCCTTAAACTATGCTACCCTATCAAATTTGATGTTTCAAACTCAATGGCACGGTCAAAATTTTTATCCAAGATCTTTTCAATGAAAAGTGGATCCCACACCCAAGTTTTATTTTTATCATTCCAATAAATGACACAAAATGAGTTTGGAAGTTTTGGGACCCAAACCAAAGGTCCACCTATCCTAAAATCAATGTTTTGAAGATGTTGGAACTAACAAGACTGGCATACGAGGTTGTTTGGTTAAAGTTTTTGCCTGGTAGTCAATTTTTACTTGTGAAAACTTTAAAATAGGGATTTCTCTCTGAAAACTAAATGAGTTGCCTGATAACCAAACTATCAACTCCAACACGTTATAAATGACTTGGGGTGGTAATAGAAAAGCTCTAAATAGAAAAAATATATAGAAATATGAAACTTGACCTGGAGGATCATTTTTGAAGTTAGATATTTCTTAGTTTTAGAAATTCCAAGCATGCTCATACCAAAAATCAGCATGTCATCAACATAAAGACAAATGATAACTCCATAATCATTAGTAAATTTTGAGTAAATACACTTATCAAGAAAATTATGTACAAATCCATTTGATAATATCATACTGTCAAACTTTTCATGCCACTATTTTGGTGCTTGTTTCAAACCATAGAGAGACTTTTATTAGCTTAGAAACTTTCTTTTTAGTATCAGGAAGAACAAATCCTTCATGTTGTTTTATAAAATTTCCTTTAGTTAAGTTTCCATTTAGGAAAGCAATTTTAATGTCTATTTGATGTGTATATATATCATATAAAGAAGCTAAAGACATGAGTACTCTAACGTATGGTATCCTTGCAACTAGAGCATAATGTATCAAAGTAGTCATTACCTTCTTTTTTAGTCAAAGCTTTTGCAACTAGTTTTGCTTTAAAGGTTTGTATAGAACTATCTATATTATATTTTATCTTAAACACTCATTTACTACCTATTGTTGTAGACCCATGAAGCAAGTCAACCAAAATTCAAATATTATTGGACATCAATTAATCTATTTCATTATTAATCGCCTCTTCTAAAAAAAGAATATCTATTAAAGACACGACTTCTTTAAATATTCTAGGTTTTACTTATATATTAAACAAAAGAGGCATTTGATTTCAAACATAAGTTCTATCCTCCTTCACTAGAAATATAACATCAGGATCAAGATTTTTTTCTTTCATATCTCTTTGACTTCTTCTTGGATCTAGATGAGTATTGTCACTTTTCTTTTTATTAGAGATAGTTTTAGAATGCGACATTTTTTGTTCATCAAAACCACTTTAATTTACTTCTATTAACTTCTTATCAATAATGTCTTTTAGGTATTTATTTTCTAAAAATTCAACATGTATAGATTTTACAACAATATTAGAATCTAGATCGAGAAGTCTATATGCTTTCGAATTTTGTGCATATCTTACAAATAAGCTTTTATTCCTCTAGGACTCAATTTTGTCCTTTCATGATCAAGAACTCTGTAAGAAAATATACACCTCCACTTTAAAATAACCTATATTTGATTTTCTACCATTTCAAAGTTCATAAGGAGAAAAACGCAACTTTTTGAAAGTACTCTATTTAATATATGACAAGCAGTAAGTAAAGCTTCACTCCACAAATTATGTGGTAAATTTGAATTTAGAATGATAGATTTAACCTTATCTACTGAAGTTCTATTCTTTATTTCGACCAACCCATTTTGCTGTAGCAAATATTCTCATCCTCTATCACTTTGAATAATTTTATTTTCCTATTCTTTTGATTTTACATGACTGATTTGTATTCCTTAAACCTTTGAAAAGCTTCATCCTTTGTTCTAATGCAATAAATATGTGTAAATATAGAGAAATCATCTATAATAGTAATGAAGTTTCTTTTGCCTCCTCTAGTTAATTCTCTATTTAATTCACATACATCAGAATGCTTTAAGTGTAAAATTTCTACAAAATTTTCAACTTTACAAAATGGTTTCTTAGTCATTTGTTATTGAATGCATATTTCACACTTTTCTCCATGTTCAGGTTTACAAGTACTATAATAATTTATGGACATATAACTTAAAGAGATAAAATGTAATGTCCTAATCTAGCATGCCACAAATAAGAATCAGACACAACAGTATAAGTAGAAGGATAGTTTATTGTATTAATACTTAACTTGAATATGCCATCACAATGATATATTTTTTCTACAAACATACCACTCTTAGACACACTTACATAATCAGACTCAATTACAATCTTGAAACCTCTCTTAGAAAGTAAACTAGAATAAACAAAGTTCTTCATTATTTCTGAAAAATGAAACATGTTAAGAAGAGTCAACTTTTGTCGAAATGTGAAGTTGATTTCAGGTATTCATTTTCCTACAACTTCAGCCATAATATGGTTTTTCGTTAACACCTTTTTAGAATCCTTTACCATTGAATAAGTTTTGAACATATTCATGTCATGACAAATAAGAATTGTTGCACCAGAATTCAAACACCAATCTTATTTTTTTTGAGGTTGTAGCAGTCATATTCAACTCCTTAGCCATTTCCATTGGTACAACAAAAATCATATCAACCAGTCCTTGTGAAGAACCTTCGACAATATTCATCTTATTTGAATTTTAGATTTTTTAGACTTTTTCTCCCCAAAATGGAATTTTACTCCTGCTTTCATAAACCTACAATCTAGAATCTTATGGCCTTTCTTTCCACATTGATAACAATTTATATTTTTTCTCTTTTTATCAATAGACTTGTTGGAAACTTTTAGATTCTTATCTTCGATTCCCAATTTATTTTGACTAACATTATTAACCACAAAACTAAAGGCTTGAATAAGATCATCTCTAACACGTCTTATTTTTAATTTGAAGATGAATTCGAAATTGTTCCACAGTTAATTTATTAGTAGAATGAATTTTTTTTCTATAATTATTCCATGAAGAAGGAAGTTTCAAGAGAATGGGACCTATTTGAAGTGCATCAAGAATTATTACTTCAAGATTACTTAGTTTCAAAACTAAGATCTGTAACTTATGAATCTTATCCATGATAGGCTTCGTATCAATCATCTTAATTCAAAATACCGCATGGATAAAAAATTATCAATACCTTAATTCTCATTTTCATATATGGTATGCAATGTTGTATAAGTTCCTCTTGGAGATTTTATATTTGAGTACAAATCATACAAACGGTCAGTCAAAGTATTTAGAATATGAACGAGGCAGAGAAATCCATCTTTGTCGTGCTTTTTCCTCTCTACTTTCATTTAATCAATATCATTCAGGGTAGATTGTGGTAGTACAGACAATGATGGTTTATGAAAATAAAATATTTTCAATGTAGTGAATAAGAAGATCATCTTATCTTTCCAGCGAGTGAAGTTCTATCAATCAAAGCAATCTATTTTGATCATCTCTTTTGGATTGTCAACAACAAACAATAATTTATCCATAGCAGAAATAACTCTTGAAAATTATTAGAAAAAATAAGATGATAATAGAAAGCTTTGAGATGTGAAGGTTCACTGTCTTTCGGGAGTTATTACTCGTATATTCTTTCGGGATTACAAGCAATTCTGTATCAAGATACAATAAAGTACAAAAATATATTTTCAAATTGAGTATGCTTCTTTTGTTTTTTTAATCGTATTTATAAATTCTGAATAGTTACAACTTTTCTGAACATGTCACAACCTGATTTACGAGTCATGATAGCACCTACTAAATCCTGCTAATAGGAAAGCCAAACCATAATCGGGAGCTAACACAATGGGTTAATTCGTTGAAAATTCAAACACAGGCAAATTTCAAGAACACAATTGATAAATAACAAGGGTTCTAGATAAAATAAATAGTCAATACACGAAACCAAACTTACATCCTGGTAGAGCCAGTACAAGAGCATCTAATAGTATCAATACAACTCAAAAGTCTAGAATAGCCAATAGATCTATCTTGATAACTAAATACTGAATATAAAAGATAGAGAAAAATGGGCAACTCGAACTCTAAAAGCTCACCCTATCTCCAGAAATATAAATACAATACGATCAATAATCAACATTGACAACTAGTACTTGAATCTGCCCAAAAAAGGTACAGAAGTGTAGTATGAATGCCAAAATAGTGGGTACTCAGTAGGCATCATCGTCCGACTGAGCTATATAATGATATAAGTATGATAAAATGCAAGATATCATAACAAAGTTAAGGTACAAACATGAACCTGAATCAACTTCAACACCACTGTACATAATAAGTAAATAAATAGAAATGATAACATAACGTAACATAATATCACACAAGAAATCATAACTACAAAATTGGCTTCCATACGCCAATTGATACAGAAAAGTAAAGAACTCGTCACAACCTCCCATTGACTGGAGAGTATACTCAAAAGAAGAATAAGTAATCACCCGACATTATAACTAACCTTTATTGTCATTTAACCATCATTCCCCAATTTACCTACACTCTACAATATTACAATTATTAAAAAAATTTAACATTATTTCGCACTAATTACCATTTATTAGCCAATCATCACTTATTAACCAATGTATTCAATCACTAGAATCTATTTATGTCATAGCATATTATAACAATTTCATCATTTTCCAACTTAGCCAAATTACTACCTTCAATTTCACACCCCGATATCATAAATCATAAAATGTATATGATTTTATCATAATATGTATAATTGGACTCAAACTGGTAAATATAATAAATATTTCCATAATCATCCTCTTGAACTGAACCGGGTATACATATATAGTCAACAATATAACCATCATCTGGACTTGAATTAGATATATGTATATAATCCACATCATAAATAGTATAATCAATATGCATAAATAATAGCATAATCAATATGCGTCAACCCTGACATTAAACAACATAACCATCAAATGTCGATATTTCTCAATACATATTTCCAAGAGTCTAATAAGTGTAAACGGTTTTACCTAAGCTAACATATGTCATAGCCTATAGTGGGTTAAGAGTCCACTTCTAATCCTCAAGTTCTATTTTAAGAAAATCCTACTTGGACTATACTTAAGGTATCTAAATCCACTTTTAGATGTATAGCAAGCCACAATTATTCCTAAGGTAGAGATTCTGCCCAAATACATTAACTAAGTCTAATGAAAACTAAGATAACTTTCACTAGTGTAAGCAACTACGGCCAAACATACTCTAAGCATGATTAGCGAGAGAATTTTACTTAATCTTGAGAAATCTAAGGTGTTATCAAGCTAAACATGAGTAACGAGGCCTAATCTACCTAAAGTATGAGGAACAAGCTAAATGTTTCAAGCTTACAGTGTCATATAACTTAAATGGTTCAACTAACTATAAGTTTTGCATTTCATTAATCCAACACGTAAAAACCATCCCAATATAACAAGATATTGTAAGAATACTAATACATAGCTCGATCTAACAAGGGATAAACCTAGCCAACCTTAATGTCGAAAAAAGCTCAACAAACTGCTAAACCTTTGCTTTTCCATTTTGAGAAGCCTTCCCAAGATGACAAGCCATCAAAAATACATTCTATTCTTCAATACGACAACATATATACTCATATTTCACCATTGTGCTTCGGGTCTAAAAATTACCTCAAAAATTTCATGTAGGTCCCACTTACAAAAATTGCATTTTCAAGAGTAATATAACATTCATACAAGATTAAGGAATAATTACCCTAAAAAATAGGTAAAGCCCAATCTAAATTGAGTCTAAAATCAAACCCTACAGGTTTTGGAGTTTTGAGGAAATAATCAATAAATATCACCAAGAAAAGGGTGAAATCTTACCTTAAACTGGATGATAATCACGAACATAGATGTTACCCATGCTTCTCAATCACCAACAAGCTTCAATTTTAAGTTAACACACTACTTTAGGGTTTAGATCTCAAGGGGAAAGATGAAAATGCTCAAAATCATGGAAATGAGGTCATTTTATACCCTTACGAGTCTCTCGGCAATCGCAATCGCAATCTAAAGCCTTGTAATCACAACACCTCTCGTCTGTTAGGTGAGTCTCGATTGCAAAACCTCTTCATGATCACGACATCTCTACTATACACAGATTTGCAATCTCAGTCCAAAGTGGTGCGATCACGGTGGCAGCATATTTGTTGATGCACAAAATTTTCCAAGTCCAAAATGTGTCAGACCAAGTGCTTGGGATTTGTTTAAAATTCTGTATATGCAAATAGACTATGTATCCACACCAAATTCGATATTTCAAACTCAATGAAAAAATAGAATTTTTCATCCAAAGTTGTTTAGATCAAATATGGGTCTCACACCTATATTTTTATTTTTTAACTTTATAACTAATAGGCTGAAATGAGCCCAGGGGCCTCGAGGTCAAAACCAAAGGCCTACCTAGGTTAAAATCGATATTTCGAAACTGATGGCATAGTCAAAATTTGCATATGAGATCCTTTTAATAAAGTTTTCACCTGGTGGCCATTTAGAACTAGTGAAAACTTCAAAATAAGGAATTGACTCAAAAACCAAATGAACTGCCTGGTAACCGAACTGTCAGTCCCAGCAAATCATAAATGACTTGGGGCAACTATGGAAAGGCTCTAATAGTGAAAATAACTAAAAATATGAAAAATGACCTAAAGGGTCATTACAGAACAGATGTAACTATTCTGAAAAGATGCACTTTTACTGAACAGACACAACCATAATGAATAAATGCAACTTTTTTGAACATACACAACTATTTTGAACAAATGTAATTTTTCTAAACAGACACAACTATTCTATTTTTATAATTTTTGTAAATTTTTGTTTAAAATATAAATACAAAACTAAAATTTTTAATTAAAGATCTGACTCGGCCACCCAAGTCCAAGTCCAGGTCATTTAGATATTTATATAATTAAATATATAGATGTATAACTTATTTAAGTACAGTTCCTCACCTGCACCAAGTCAAGGTTTGCTGCATCATAAGCCCTTAATATTGGGGACTTTGGATTAAAAATGACTCCCAAGTTGTCCAATTAAGTGGAGTCCTCCAAGTTTTTTAAATTAGGCGGAAGGGACAACTTTTTTTGATTTTGTTTTTATGTTTTTCCGTCCAAACAACTTGTCCCAGTTGTAGAACAACTTTGGTAGTTGTTCGACAACTGCGCCTAGTTGTTGAACAACTAGGCATAGTTGTTTGACAACTGCGCGAAGTTGTTCAAACTGGGTGAAGTTGTTCAGACAACTAATGTAGTTGTCCAACAACTATCTCAGTTGTTCAAAAGACCTAATTTTTTTTTAATAAACTTGCGGGACCCACCTATCCCCTTTTCTTAATTGGAAACTTGGGAGGGTCTTTTGACTCATTTTTCTCTTAATATTATGTCAGCATTATCATATACGAACACCTCAATAGGCAGAACTCCATATTCCCACGCAACCTTTGAGATTTCCTTTGTAATAGAATGTGAAATAAAGCATTTTGAGTTGGGCCATATGATAATACCACTAAAATTGGCTGCAGCTTTTGTTATAAGAGCAACAGCTCTAGTTGATGTAATTCCGTACATTTTGACTAATGTCCTACTTTCTGTTTTCTCTGCTTGAGCCGAGACCCTTGCCAACTAATTTAAGGCATGCATAAATCGATTTTTGGTGGAATTCCTCATTTGTGCTCTATTTGTAGAATACACCTTTACATTTAATAGATATAAAAAGAAGATATGGAGAAAGGATGTATCATTTCTAATATATTGTGTTTCAATCAGAACTATGAATTAGTTTTAAAAAATTCTTAAGGATTACTTCTAAAACAGCTGAGCAATTGTAAATTACCATTTTTACACATATTGCTAATAAGAAAAAGAATAAGAGAAGGCCAAAAAGGAAAACTTTTCTCAGTAAGATTAAAACAAATTAGAGAAAAATAAAATAGTGGAAAAGCAAGCAATCAAAATCCCGAGCTTAGCTGGAGAATAAATGTTAGGTGTAAGCTTCCTATCCCAGCCCTTGTTGATATCTCTCTTTTGCTTGTGTAAAAAATATTAGGAGGACAAATAGAATGACTAATAGTTGTGGTGATTGCTTATCAGTCTTCACATCACATGCTTTCTTTTGAGAACCAAAGTCCTCACAATTCCCAACTTCTTATCTTCTGAAGCTACAGATTTTAAAAAAAGTTTCTTTCTTCTTGTTTTTTTGCTATTTTCCTTTAGGTTGGTGGTACTATAAGTGCAAAGAATTCCCATATAATCCAAACCTTGACTTACATTGACTTCTGGGAATGCCTATTACTCTTGGTTGAAGCTGACTTCCCGTGTTGAACACTGAACTATGGCTAAGACTAAATAGTGAAATTAACTGACATAATGTTATGTACTCTTATGCCACAACCAAATGATTAAACAAATAGGGCCTTTGAAATTGAAAGAAGTAAATCTTTGGGAACATTGAACAATTTTTAGCTGCTTAATAAGAACTCTTTAAAAAAGCAATTGTCATAATGGCATGTATAGTAGTCTTATAATTATTTCCTTCTTTGTTTTAATGAGAATAGCTTTCAGGGTGATGATGCATTTTGATGGAAATTCAAAGCTCTTTTGCACACTGCACCGAGGAAATACCCCACATATATTTAACCTAAAATCTATTAGTCTCTGGATAAGATGACACTTGTATAACTTTCTAATACATTGATACATCCCTGGTGTTCAGTCCTATAAGGAAAGGTATATGTGTAAAGATGGATAAGGAGAATTATAAGTTGAGCAGAACCTGAGAGCATCCTTCATTCCTAATTATGTTCTACCACTGTAGTGCTATGCAAGAGAGGATACATGTTGTGAAATAGTCCTACTACTTATCAAATAAAGGAACTGGTTAAAGTTCAAATAAAGTAATTGCTAATAGACAATACATTATAATGACTAGACTAGTTATCTTATACTAGCCAATCAACAAAGAAAGCAACTAAAATCCAGAAATTGCAGAGGAAAATAGACCAACAAATTATGGATATATCCAAAGTGATGCAATAAAGAAAATACAGAAGAACGAATAAACTAAGAGAACTAAAACACAAAATTGAGAACCCTAACACTAAGAATAAGAAAATAAGATAAATGATAGAAACAAGACACACAGGATATCTAATAAGAAACCATGGCTATACTAAAACCAAGACCTCCTATTAAGAATCCAACCATCACATATATTATAGATACATCCTCAGGAGAAATGATTTCTTCAAGCAAGAATTCTAGCCTACATTTCAATCAACAAAGGCGTTGGCCTAAATCCTCACATGAGTTTTCACTCATTAATTCATAATATCAAAATACTATAACCTTAAAAATAAGCTAATATCCATTATTTATAGCCTACACTTTTAATTATAAGAATACCTTGGCTTGCATTTCAAGAATAGACACTTTGCATCCATAGGCTCTTTCTCTTTTTTTGAGTAGTCCTCCTTGTAGAGCCCTTTACTTTCACTTTAGCATGTTCTTAAGCCTCAAGCCCTTGTTTCGAGCCGTATTGGCTTGTTCTAAAGATATTGAACTCCTTATTTTTGCTTGGAAGGTATGCATTAAGTTCTCCCTTCTTTTTTGCCATGCAACTCCCAGTACCGGTCTCTCTGTTTCTTCTTCATCCCTTTTCCAGCTCATAACTATTTGTCTCATCAAACCCAAACCCACCAACTACCTAGTTTGGAGGACACAAGTTTTTCGGCTTATGCAAACCTTAAAAATCTTAAGTATTATTTTTGATAGAGCACCAGAGAAATAGTAGAAAAGTAATTCAACAAACAAAAAGAACAACCCGACAAAAACATTCATAAACTCCATAACTGTATTTTTTTGGAAATGATGCTAAAATTTAATGTCACCCAAGTTAAACCTCTGAAAAAGTATAAAGAAATCACTGAGTCAAATACAAAACCCAACTAGGTTGGGGTCGATCCTACAGTGAATAGGTTAAAATTCTACCAAGTGTTTTTTAGGTAACTAGTAATTAAGTAAAAGAGGGGGAGCTTTCTAAAACAAGAGCGCAATAGTAACAATTGTTGGTTGATGGATTTGTAATCAATATGAGAAAGCACTAGGATTGTGATCCCCATGGATTAATAACTACATAGGTTTCTTGTGCTAGCAAACTATTCTAATGCATTGCATGTAAAATCTAACAAGATAAGTTTATCTAAACATCTTTCGACCTTGGTTAGATGAATTTCACCCTTATCCTCTTGGATACCGAGTGTTACGCTTTTAATCCTTTTCGTTGACCTCAGATTAAATTTCCCTATTACGACTGAAGTTGTTAGATAAAGGTTGGTAACATTAAATCTCCTTTGTTATTTTGATTTCCTAATCTCTACCTCTGTCTTAATCAAGTCTAGAATATAGGCGAGTTCTAACATTTTCAACCATTAGAAAGAAATTATAACAAAGAAAATACTAATAAATATAAGCATATCAATCTCGCACTTAACCAATTTTGTCAATTCGTCACGTTTCCATAATCCTAGTTGTGTGATTTAACTGCTAATAGTTAAAAGCACACTAGAAGAATTCATTGATGAAAACATAATCCTGCACTTACAATAATAATAAAATCCTAAAATCTCAACTTGAATTAAAACTCTAGAAACGATGTTCATATAATTCCAAGAATATGCCTTAGAATATATAAAGTTGTAAAATATAAAATAGTGTAAGCTAATATAAGGACCAACATAAGAGTATTTATAGACATAACAAAACCTATACTAAGAAAATAGGCTTTCAAGGCTGGCAGTGATTACGTCTCTAGTAATGAGTTGTATAGCCTGACGATAACTCGTTGTCAGTATTTCTTCCTTATCCATTGCTTGCTTATTCTTCTACAGGAAATGACTTGCCTTGTGATTAAACGAACATAGGCTAACCCATTTCTATATGTTACCTTTTGCATATTCTTAGGACTTCTATTTACTTGCTCAGGATAACTACTCGACATGTCTTGTTATGAGACAAAACAACTCATAGCCTCATCTCTAGTATTCTTTTCCTTCAACTTCTCCATAGCCTTAAATAAAGTGGAATCCCAATGGATTTTAGGCTATAACTTGTCATGTACCCTATGAGTTGTTGCCTACCCTTATCACCAGTGACACAAATTTGTTATCTTACGGACTTTGCTATTTGTTTTTTGGGATGATTTCTCTCTATGACTCATATCATGACCCAATGAGTCAAAGGATATGTGGCGTAGTCACTTTTTTCTCAATTGTCCAAGTCCATAAGTATTTTGTACTAGCAACGACTGAGGCTAAAAGTCATATTGTAATCCATTAACTTATTGACCAATGTGTTTTGTTTATACTTTCACTTCCAAACCCTATTTTGCTGTAAAAATATACCAATACATTATATTTATATAAAAATACCTTTGGACTGATAAATATCCCTTATTTTAAGTATTTCAAGTATTGTAACTTCATGGTACATCAACACCTGATCTTGAATACCACACAATGTACTATCCTCAAACTGCTAACCTTGAATCTGCTCCAACAGAGTAGACTTGTCCTAAACACTAAAAAAACCTTTTGAGGGTATGAAGTATCAAGTTAAATTAATCAGTTGGATAAGGACTAGATGTCATAGCACAATATCCACTTTACAACCAATAGAAAGCCTAAGCTCCCTATACTCACTGCCTTTTAACTCAAGGAATCTGCTACTATATTTGCTTTTCCTTGAGGGTATAGAATAAAAAGATCGTAGTCTTTTGCAACTTAGTCCACCAGCATTGTCTCGAATTACAATAGAGATATCATAATTCTCCAGCAACTCAATCCACCAACATTATCTCAAATTAAGTTCCTTCTAAGTCATACTATATTAAAGACTATGATGGTTAGTGAATATCTTAAAATAAACTTATACTGATAATGCCATAAAATATTAAGTGCAAGAACTACCATTGCCAACTCTAAGTCATGAATGGGGTAGTTTCACCATTGTACCTTAAGCTATCTCAAAGTATATGTTATAACTCAGCCCTGTTGCATTAGAACATAATGCAAACCAACACCTGGAGCATCTCAATAAAGAATAAGCCCCTCTCCCTTAGTTAGAAAAGTTAGAATAGAAGTTGAAGTGAGCAAGTTATTAAGCTTTATAAAGATTATGTCATGCATATTAGACCATTGAAAAGGATTTTCATATCTAGTCAATCTATTAATAGGTGTTCCAATAGAGGTGAATCCCTTAATAAACTGCAATGTCCCAGGTTTTTGGCCCTTGAAAATTTTTTGAGTCTAAGCTTTCTGCCCTAGAAACAACTCACCTGATAAGTTGTAATGTAGCTTTATGGGTTATAGGACCTTGTCTTAATGAGCCCATAAGGATTTTGTTAAGTCATTTCCTTGATAAAAACTAGACTTAATGAGTCGTATCGACTCCTAAAAAGTTGTAAGGATGGTCTTTCATAATGCGTCTAGTGTAGTCCCTCTATCGAAGCTATTGAAACTATAACTTGACCCAATCAGTCCTAGTGTCTCATTATGAGACGTAGGGTACAATTCGTAGTGTTCAAAGTGAAGAGCCAAAGGGGATTCTAGTTTGGCTATGACTGGAGCGTCCGAGTCGTAGGGTGACCTTATGAGTTATAAGGTCGCTCGTAACGACTGACAGTTTAATTTCCAACTTTAGTAAGTGTATTTTAGATGTTTACCTCTTTCTTTAAACATAAACCAAGATCTATTAACCCTATTGAGACATTATTCTCTCCCATAACACAATAAAAATATATCCTTTTATCTCTCAAATTCTCTTAAGAAAAGCAAGCTAGGGTTTTATCAAGGTCGAGCATCTAAGGGTCAATTTAAGGTTTTTTCTCATAATTGTGAATATTTTAGGTATGCTACTCTTCCCTCGTTGTTAATTTGTCAAAGGAATATATTTTTAAGTATTATTAATGAGATATTAATGTTGGTTTTAAAACAAAGATTGAGGGTTTGATTGTTTATTATTGTACAATGTTTTCCTATGGTTTAATTATGATAATTAATGTTTTAATATAATTTGAACTTGTGGGTGCATGGGAATGGTGATTATAATGAGTGGTCATGGTTAACCCCCAAATTGATGATTTTGCCTTGATCATGGCTTCTGTTACATAGTTTGGTTTGCCTACTTGTAATAAAGAATTGACATTAATAGGATAATAAAGTATGCATATTTTCCTTGAAAGGCCTTGGTGGACATGTATAAATAATGGAATTGGAACCTTGTGGGCTAGGTTGATTAAATGGGTTGAGTCCCAATTGATTGACTATGTTAATATTTTTTTGACCTATGAGTTTGAGTCCCAGTTAGTTGAGTAGATGACATGGCATGAAGATATTATCTTGCAAGTGAGGTTGGTATGACGATGCCAACGAGATGCCTTGGTGTGTAATTGGCTTAGTAAAAATGAGAATATGTGTTAAATATTTTAATAGGACTTTAAAAGAGGGTTGTATAGCTGAGTCGTGAAAGTGGATATTTTAGTAATCGACACTAGAAACTGTATTAGCCAGTGCGGGGTCTTAATGGTATGATGCTTAGAGTCCCCTTGCTTGTTACCAGATGGTTAGAGTCCATCTTATTATTATTATACGATTGGAGGGTTTGAGTCCCCCATATCGCATTTTATGATCAGGTGCTTAAGTCTCCTTAGTATATGATAAGAGGGTTTGAGTCCCCATGCATATATATACGTGATCTTCTCTAGTTCATGTGGCTACACATATTGGGACTCGACCAGGGGGTGAAAGCTTTGGCCCATATAGCCGTAGGTACTATTGTATGATGGTTGAGCTACACAATCTAAGCTAAGGTTTTAAAGTGCATATTAAGCCTTGTTTCCCTATCCCGACATGTAATATATATGTATATGCATTTGGTTATGTGCGTTGACTTTTGAATAATTTGAAACTGATGATCATGACATTATGTTATCCTTATCCATAAGTATTATACTAGCATTCACCCAACTAACCATCTTTAGACACTATCTCAGCCCGTGATATAGGACTTTGCCATACTTTTACTCTTTCTACATAGTGATTTAGATTCGGGATTGGTTCGTGAGTTGAAATTAAAGTTGTGAGATTTCATACATCGAAACTCTACATTTCATGTTTTGGTTTCTTATGTTTCAAGATTTCTAGACTTATTTTTGGCTATAGTCGAGGTATGTCCTGATACTCTATTGATGTTTGTTTTGGCAGAGACTTTGTTAGATTACTATAGGCTTGGGTAATGTTGGTTAGTTTTGGTTATTAATCATAGAAGTATCTTTTATTCTTTAAATTTATCTTGTTATATTTTTGGAATTCATCCTACAGGGATGATGTTGTGTTTGGTTTAGTTAGGTGTACGGGTGATCTCCAGTCCATGAGACACTTGAGATACCTATTATGGTTAGGACAAGGTTTGGGTCGTGTCAAGATAGTATCAGATCCTAGGTTTGGTTTTATTGTCTGTCCAATAAATCTGTATTAAGTAGAGTCTCTTTTATAGATGTGTAACCCACTACACTTATAAATGAGAGGTTACGAGGCATTTAGTAATGTTTTCTTTTTCTTGTGATCTATTATTCGGGATATAAAGTCTAAGGTCATGAAATATCCTCTAATTCCCATATGTTCACTTTTTAGATCATGACTCCCAGAAAATTGGATGCTCGTGGAAAATCTTCTGTCTCGTCCGAGGACAATATGGATGGAACTCATCCTACCTCTAGGGTACAGACCTAGTCTAGGGTCGCTGTTTTTTATTACCCTAGTAGAGTTCCATTGGTCTCCTCTAGTCCTCCTTGAACTCCTTAAGGCGAAGAGTCCAATGTTGAGTTCTGTCATTCTATTCATCTGTTTACCCAGATAGTAGTCTCTCTATCGCTCCAGTCTTATCTTATTAATAGGACAAAGAATCAGGCTAAGATAGGGAAGAGGTAGAACAAGAAGTTCATATATTCAGAGTAGGGTGATGGTCATCACTATAGCAGTAGACATGGGAGACAGTGGACTAGGGAAGGGAGCAGGGGAAATTTTGGTTCATACCCATCGATAAGAGCCTCTTACCCATAGTTATCTGATGATCGTCATTTTCAAAAGGTTATTGGTCCTAGGGCCTAGGGTGCCCAATACCAGTTTAGTGGAGCCCAGTTAGTCCTTCTCTATCCTCCTTCCTGGTTCTATTATCAGTAGAATCATGGATTTGTCGTAAGGGGAAGAATCAATACTTCAAGTATGATCAACCTGATCATATACAATAACATTGTCCTTTGTTTAATATTGCTACTTGAGCCAATAAGATTTCGATTGTTGGCTCTTTGGATTCTATACCAAGGGGTGCTACTTCTAATTCTGGCACTGGATGAAATTGTTTTTATATTCTTACTCCCTGCCAAGAATCTAAGGCATCACCAGATGTCGTTGCTACTATGTTACAACTGTTTTCTCATGATGTGTATTCTTACTTGATTTGGGATTTACTCTCTCTTGTGTGACCCCTTAGGTGCCTGTTCATTTTGGTTTTAATCCTGAATGCATTTTGGATCCTTTTTTTTGTATCTATCTTAGTGGGTGACTCTATTATGGATAGAAGGGTCTATAGGGGTTGTGTGATGTTATTCCATGGTAGGGAGACCTTTATGAGTCTAATAGAGTTAGACATAGTGACACTGATGTGATTTTAGGATGTACTGGTTGCATTCGTGCTTGCATATCTAGATTGTCAGACCCGTAGGGTCAGTTCCTATTTCCCAAATGAGCCGGTGATTGAATGGGAAGCTAGTTCTCTAATACCTAAGGGAAGGTTAATTTCGTATCTTAGAACCCAAAAATTAATTTCCAAAAGGATCTTTCTACCATCTAGTACATGATAAGGATTTTAGATTTGAAGGTCCTTCTTTGCAGTCTGTCTCTGTGGTCGGTAGATTTTCTGTAGTGTTCCCTGATGATCTTCTTGGTATTTTTCTTGATAGAAAAAAATGATTTTTGGGATTAATCTCCTTACGGACACTCATCCCATCTCTATCACTTCTTGTAGAATGGCTTCGGTTAAGTTGAAAGAACCTAAGTAGTAGTTGAAAGATCTCTTTGATAAGGGTTTGTCCTCCCAAGTGTTTCTCCGTGGGGTGCTTCTAATATTTTGAGTGTAAGGAAGATGGTTTCCTCCAAATATGTATAGGTTATCGACGGGTGAATAAGGAATTTAGGGTAACCTCCTTGTGGGGTTGACCATATATGTATTTTATGCTGGTTACTCTGTTAGTAGTGCATGATGGTTGATTGACCTTAAGTTTGTACCTTAGATATTGATTTTGGTGAAATAAGTATGTTAGCTCGAGGATAGCGATTCTATATTTGTGGGAGTAAATTAGTAGGGTTGATGGCGTGTGCAAAAGACATAAGTTTAATGACTTAGGAATACTGGAGTGCGAAAGTTGTGAAATATAGGTCAGAGGTCCAGGTTAAACTAATGGATTGGGGGCTATTGGGATGGATTAGGGCATGGAGTTTGTAATAATATGCTGAACCCCAGGTAGCATCTGGATAGATAAAATTTTAAGTATAAGAAAGCCAAGTGTCCATAGAACATGTCCATGGTAATACCCCTTAGAGCGAAGTGTTGTGCTTATAGGTGTAGTAAGATCGAGATCGAAGGCTAATCTTAAATATTCTCCTAGCGATGGGCTTCAGCGGACTGTCAGGATAAATTTACTCCTATTCTTGTGATTCCCTCCTATTTAGGTTAAGAGGGTACTCTACTAGTGTCATACGTATTCTAATAGAGTTTATGACTAAGCCACACATTCTACATGCCGCGTATGTCCATATTCCATCCCCTAAACCAAAGGAAATAGTGGTTCATAGAAATCCGATTTTCAAGTATTCAAGTTCTATGTCATGACACTCATGATCCATACATCTATGTCTCACGTTATGCCTAGTTCTAAGAAATAGTGGTTTCAAGAGGAAATCCTCGCTTTGTTCCCTAAATATAAATCTCAGCTTTATGTTATATTACCCATTATATATGCATTCATTTTTCTGATAGTGCCTAGTCCTAAGGACTCGTGTTATGGTATGTTTATGTCAAAATGATCCTCTATTTATAACCTAGGTGGTTTCTATGAAGTACTTTATCCTATTATATTGTGTCTTATTTTGCAGGTCTCACCTTGATTAATACGATAAATAGGAGTCTTAATAGAGAAGTAACCCGCCTTATTCTTAATGCTTGTACTCTAGTTCCTAAGTGACCCCTCTTATGTTAGGATGGTAGTGGCTATAGAATAGTACTAATGTTTAGATGAGGGAGTAGATGTTCTTTATAGTAAAATTTTGGGGTGACTACTTAGGCTAATTTTATAGATAAAGAAAGAAGCGTACGATGAATCTTTGTTATGTGAAATAGTTAAGGGAGAGAGAGATGTGGTGAAATCTATCATGATAGTGATTAAAGTTTTAGTTTTTGGGTAGGAGACCCAAAAGCGGAGGTATAAAGGCAGGCTTGAATGTGTGATTGATATATACACAAATCATTAAGTTATGTGATTAGTACTCCTAGATTTAGACTTAAGGTTACTTGATTGTTGTGAAAAGATTGAGTAGTACTATTGAAATGGTATAAAGTATAGGATCCCATGTCTTACACTAGCACCTTTAACTCTGAGTTAGGATTTAACATGGGAGCGAGATGCAGCAAATACATAAGTTATGTCATTATGTGTTTTGTGGGGGAGTTAGGAGGTTGAAATGGTGGAGTTTTTCATTCATAGTTGAAAGTTTAGTGTAGAGTGTGGTCATATTTAAGGGTTACTAGATGTATTATTTGGAAGGAAGGAGCTATGTGGGAAGCTAGAAAAGATATAAAATCTAAATATCCGTTCATGTTCCCTGTTCCTGATAATTGTGCTTGAGGTATGCGTATTTCTTGATATTTTTTTAGTCTTTATTAAAGGTAAGAGTGGTTGTGTTTGAAGTCTAATCGTGCTCGTAAATTCCATCTTCTATTATTCGAGGATGAATGATTCTAATGGGGGAGTATGTAACGCCTGAGCTTTTTGGCCTTTGAAAATTTTTTGAGTCTGAGCTTTCTGCCCTGGCAATGACTCACCTAACAAGTCGTAATATGTCTTTACATGTTATAGGACCCAATTGTAATGAGCCCAAAATATTTTCTTAAGTCATTGGCTTGATAAAGACTAGACATAATGAGTCGTATAGACTCCTAACAAGTCGTAAGGAGGGCATTTCATAATATGTCCAGCGTAGTACCTCTATTGAAGCTGCTGAGACTACAAATTCACCCTACAAGTCGTAATGTTTCATTATGAGATAGGTTCCAGTCATAGAGTTCATGGTGAAGAGCCCAAGGGGGTTCTGGTTTGTCTACGATTGGAGGTCTGAGTCGTAGAGTGACTCTATGAGTCGTAAGGTCGCCCGTAACAACTAATAGTTTAATTTTTAGATTTTTAGACCCTATTAAGACTTTTTTTTATCACATATAACACAATCAAAACATATCCACCTCTCTCTCAAATTCTCTTAAGCAAAGCAAGCTAGGGTTTTTTTAAGGCCAAGCATGTAAGGGTCAATTCAAGGTTTCTTCTCCATCATTGTGAATATTTTAGGCATGTTACTCTTCCCTCATTTTTTATTTGTCAAGAAAATATATTTTACTATATTGTTCATGAGATATTGTTGTTGGTTTTGAAACAAGGGTTGAGGGTTTTGAATGCTTACTATTGAGCAATGTTTTCTCATGGTTTAATTATGTTCATTCATGTTTTAAATATGGTTTTGAACTTGTGGGTGCATGGGAATGGTTATTAAATTGAGGGTGCCTAGTTAGTCTCCAATTTGATGATTTTTCCTTGATCATGGTTTGAAAATTGTATGCCCTCAACATGTATATTTGTGAAATTGTCAATGAAAAGGGCTTCTATCACATAGTATGGTTTACCCGCTTGTAATGATGCATTGACATAAAAAGTGTAATGAAGTATGCATGTTTTCCTTGAAAGGCCTTAGTGGCCATGTATAAATAGTGGAATATGAACCTTGTGCGTTCGGTTGATTAAATGGGTTTAAGTCCCAAATGATTGACTATTTGAATATCTTTTTAACCTATGGGTATAATTCCTTGTTAGTTGAGCAAATGACATGGCATGATGATATTATCTTGCAAGCGAGGTTGGTTTGACAATACCAATGGGATGCCTTTGTGTATAATTGGCTTAATGAAAATAGGAATATGTTTTAAACGTTTTAATTGGGATTTAAAAGAGAGTTGTGTAGCTGAGTCATGAAAGGGGAGGTTTGAGTGACCGATACTAGAAACTACTCTAACCGATGCGGGGATTAATATGGCATGAGGTTTGAGTCCCCTTGTTTGTTACCAGGTGGTTTGAGTCTACCTTATTGTTATTATTATGATTGGAGTGTTCGTGTCCCCCATATTGCATTTCATGATCGAGTGCTTAAGTCATCTTAGTATATAATTTGAGGGTTCGAATTCCTCATTCATATATATAGATATGATCTTTCTCTGGTCTGTGCGGCTACACACACTGGTGCCCGACCAGGGGGTGAGAGCTGGGGCCTATATATCCCATGGTACTATTTTATGATGGTTGAGCTCCATAATCCATGCTAAAGTTTTAAAGTGCATGTAAATCCTTGAGTCCCTATCCCAACATGTAATATATATGTATATGCATTTGGTTATGAGCATTTGATTCTGAATGATTTGAAATAGATGATCGTGGTGTTAAGTTATCCTTATCCATGAGTATCATGCTAGCATTCACCCTGCTAACCATCTTTGGATGTTGTATCTCCACGCGATGTAGGAATCGTCATACTTTTACTTCTCCTGCATAGTGGTTCAGATTTGGGATCAGTTTATGAATTGACATTAAAATGGTGAGCTTTCATACATTGGAAATCTATATTTTATGTTTTGGTTCCTTATGTATCAGGCTGTTTAGACATGTTTTTGGCTATAGTCGACGGCTTGTTCAACACTCTATTGATGTTTAGTTTTGGTAGAGGCTTTGTTGGATTATTGTGGACTTGGATTATGTTGGTTGGTTGTGGTTATTGATTATAGAAGTATCTTTCATTTTGTAAATTAATCTTTTTATATGTTTAGAATTCATTCGACAGGGATGATGTTGTGTTTGGTTGGTTAGGTGCAGGGTGTGATATCCGATCCACGTGGGATTTGAGATACCCGTCACAGCCTGGCCCAGGTTCAGATGGTGATATGAACTATCCGTTGTAGCGTACCTACTATATCTTGTTTCGATAATGAGTACATGACTACAAGGGACCTGGTCTCTGGATGTCCAAGGCAATAGTACAACTGGCACATGTCTGCACGGTTTTGTCCTTTTGTGTAACAAACTGAGTAGGTACTACTTGTACTATTTAGGATACCTAGTCCAATCTCATAACAACCATAATCATCACTCTACTATAAAAGGAAAAAGATGCTTCTTTATCAAGCAATTTTTGCAAATCCAAAAATTGAAAAGTGAGAGAAAGGTAGAAACTCAGTGTTCTTCATTGCTCAAGTATTGCTCAAGTTCTTATATATATTGTAAGCTGAAAGAATAAGTGTTCTTGAGTGAGCTTTGAATTGTAACTGAATTATTCATTCTATAACAGTATTGACTTTTCATTGTTTCTTTGAGAGTGTTTAGGTTGAGTTGCCTATGACCAAAACTTGTTAAAGTTAACCAGTGTAGGGAATGTTCTTAGTAGAGTTGATAAGATAGGCTTGTAGTAGAGCTATTACAAGTAGGAGTAACCTAGAGTTAGGTTCATTGAGAACTGTAATTAAGAGTTTGATTATAGTGGATTCTGAGGTGTTTATGAGGGTAAGCCATGTTTTTTCCTCCCTTGATCAAGAGGGTTTCCACGTTAAATCCTATGTCCTTTTTATTTCTTGCACTATTTTACCTTCCAGGTTGGTGCACTATGTTTTTGCCTATAACTAATTTTGAGGGAACTGGTCTCTCACTGTGTGGTGCAACCCCAAAGGGTTCCAACAATTGGTATCAGAGCCAAGTTCACTCTAAAAGGTTCACACCTAGTGTGTCTTGGTTAGCATGGTTGCTCCACCTAAAATTGGAGAAGGCAATATACCACTAGAGCACCTAGATTTAACGGACAGTACTATGGGTAGTGGAAAACTAGGATGTTTGACTTCATTATGGCTAAGGATAATGAACTTATGGATATAATTCGTGATGGTCCTCATGTTCCAGTTAAAGAAGTCAATAAAATAGAAGTGACAAGAATGGTAGTAAAAATCAAGAGAGAATATAATGATGAAGATAGAAGGGAAATTGAGATAACCTACAAGGCCAATATATTGTTAGTCTGTGGCCTAGGGACTAACAAATATAACAGAATTTCAACTTGTGAAAATGCCAAGGAAATTTGGGATTACTTGAGGACTGCTCATGAAGGTATCACTGATTTGAAGGATTCAAAACTAGACATTATGATTACTCAGTGTGAAACCTTCACCATGAAAGAAGGAGAAACCATCCAAGAAATTCATACAAGATTCACTACAATCACAAATAAACTTCACTACTTAGGAGAAGTGATTCCATTGTATATGAAAGTAAGGAATATTCTTGGGGTTCTTCCTAAGTCCTGAGAAAGAAAAGTAGATATCATAACTTAAATAAGAAGCCTAAAGACCCTCACCATGGATAAACTGATTTAAAACTTAAAAGGCTCATGAGCTATAGAAGCAGCAAGAGCAAGAGAAGAAGGAAGTTAAAAGTTAAATATATATAGGATTTAAGTCTTCAAAGCATAATTCAAGTGAATAAGATTTCGATATTGCCTATTTGGAAAAAAAGACTGTCAAAGTAATTAGGGAAAGTGGCTAGTTCCAAAGAAAAGAAAGCATCAGTAAAAGAGGAAGAAATATTGAGGTTTGTCACAAATGTAGAAGTCTTGAACATTTCACTAAGGATTTTACAATGCAAAAATTTTACAATAAAGAGTATCTCAAGACTAGAAGTGACAATGGACAGAACAGGGACTAGGTCCCTAAAAAATCAAGGAGGAAAAATTGCAGTTGAGTATGCAGTAAGCAAGCTTTGGCAGCATATAGAGACTCTTCCAGTGAGTCTGGTGAAGATGAGAAGACTGGGGATATTTCTATGCTAGCAATGGAAGACTGTCCAATTATCTATGATTCCTTGTTTGCATTTATAGTAAACACAGGAGATAAATAAGAAAAGGAGGTAACTCTCTCTAATATTAAGAAAACCTTGATAACTATTATATTAAGAAAATAAAAAGGCTTGCAAGTATGTTGCTAGATTAATTATATGAACTATCTTCTGAGAAGAATGATTTAGAATGGAAGGTAAATAATCAAGAGCTTGAGCTGATTGCCTTGAATCTTCAGATATCTGAAACAGAAGAAATGGTCACTAAACTAAAATCTGAAAATCTGAGTGGTATGAGTCAACTAAAGAAAGCAAATAATTTAAATGTTAAAGAGAAGAAGAAAACTTTAAGGATTCAGATTAATCTTTAGGAGAAATTGAGGTATTCTTAAAAACACCTTATGTCTCCACTGAACATAAATGACGAGTTAGAAAGGGACTTGGTCCATTCGAGAGAAGAGCTTAATAAGTCTTTCAAATGGACAGCTTCTCCACCTATCCTTTCTAGTTTGACTAGTCAAGGTGTTAGTGATGGTAGAAGCCTAGGCTTCCAAGGAGAATTCCAACCTATTGGGTCTAAAGAAAAGGCTGCTCATTATGTTAGAAACAAAGGGCATAAACTCCGATCACTGATTGTGGAAGATATGGATATTTGAAGGAAAGGAGTCAACATTGGATTAAGGTTAAAATGAGGAGTATCGAATACATTCAGCAGGACAATGGATATTCCTAGGGCTTTAAGTCTCTGAAAAAGGTGAAGTGGAAGTTATCATAGCTTACATGGGCTAAGAAGAATTTGATAACACTATTATCCATCTATTGGGAACTCAAACTTAAGTGGGTTCCAAAATCTAACTTGTGATAATGATTTCTAGTATGAGAAATGGGATTGCAGTCAGGAATGGTTTGTTTATAGTATGTGCTCTAATCTCAATATTGGAAAATCTGAATAGATTCTCTCTGTCAAGACATTTTAAGGTGGAAGTGTCTCATTTTGAAAGAATTGCAAGGGGCACGGTCCCTAGGAATTCCGTCTCAAAATAAGTATCTTTTATAGTATTAATAATATGTGAATTAGTATCTCTCCTCAATTATGGCTAGGATAAGAGGCAAGTATCTTTGGTAAAATAGGTGCATGTGTGTCTAACTCAGTACTATACCCTGGCAGGTATGCACCCATGGGAACAACTTAGGAAGTGGACAAATATAACAAGCACAAACTCGAAGATTCACTCAAAGAGAGGGATCTGGTCCCATCCCTTAATTTAGTACCTAATAGGATGCTCTAATAATAAAAATAAAATGTTATCTAAATAGGCCATTTGTATTTGCTCCTCTGCAAAAGAAGTCAAATCCTTTTTACAAAATTAAGGGTCACACTTAGTAAGTTCAGACATGTTATTTCAAAAGTGGCTTCTTTTTAATAAAAACACTCACTTCTCTAAGCCACTAAATTAGACCTTCACTCACTTTTCTTTAACAATTTTAACTCATCATCCTAAATCGACTTTCCTTTCTAAACCCAACTGGTCCCATTTTATCTCTCTCACTCTCAAAATCAAATGGCTGATAATTCTACCTCCTTGAACCCTGTTAAAAGTTCTAACGTGGACAATACTCCATAAAATTAGGATGAAAATTCCCAATACTCTGATCCTTCAACAACAAAAGTCATAGAAAATATCATCTTGAGTCTCTAACTAGAAATTGAGTCAGTTCCCGTTGAACTTTCCTTAACCCCAGAAATATATGTTCAACCAATCATGGTAGAGGATCCCAATCAAGGCTTTGGGTCACCAATTGAATTTGAAATTTCTCAAACTAAAATTCCTCACTCCCTAGAAAGCTCAAAAGTACTTAAAGATTCTTAGATTGCTGGGTTATCCGAAGAACTCAAAAAGGTTGATACTTCTGAAAATTTGCAAGAACTAGGCTCTCCTACTCCCTTATATTCAAACATTATCTTTTCTCAGTTATTTGGTGAAAAAATACTAGTAAAAAGGATTGACCTTTCCTGCAATAAGAATTTGGTGGCTAAAAATCTATTTTTACTTGCATATGATGCCAAGGAAATCATAGGTAATAGAAAAGAATAGAAAGAAGGTGATAAGGATAAAGTAAACAAGGGAAAATATATGTTGTTAACTCCAAATGAGGAGTATGAGGAAAATAAAGATGAAGTGCCTCTGAGATGCTCTATGAAGAAACTAAAGGAAAGTATCGGTAAGGAGAAAGTAGTAGACCCTGCCGTGAAAGTGTCTAGATCCTATTCTACAAGAGGATCTGAGAAGAAAATGATGGAAGATGCCATGAAGGCTAATAAGACTTCAACCATTAAAAGAAGAAGGCTCATGAAAACTGTTGTAGTAGAGGAGAAAAATGATATTAAATTTGTGCATATTTAAGGAGGGGAGGATATGAATTTAGAAGTTGTTGCGGCTGCCGAGAAAAGAAGATAGGAAGTTCATTTTAGTAAGAATACCAGGTCCTCTAAGACATAGACTAGTACCCATGTTGGACTGAGAAAAATACACATAGTTGTCAAGAAAAGGAAAGACTTTGAGGGGCTTGGTCCCAGGCAGAGAACAACTATGGTTGAAAAATTAAGTAGTAGTCCCAAAAAAGAAGAAAAAGGAAGAGATAAAGGATGTAGCTAGAGAATGAAGGAATAAAATGATGATGACACAGAAGGTTCTCTTTGGAAGAACATTTGATCCCAAGATATAAGTAAAGAAGATAGTACAACTAGCACACATCTGCACAGTTTTGTCCTTTTGTGTAAAAAACTATGTAGGTGCTACTTGTATTATTTGGGAAACCTGTCCAATCTCATTACAACCCTAATCATCACTCCATTATGAAAGGAAAAAAATGCTTCTTCATTAAGCAGTTTTTGCAAATCCAAAAATTTAAAGTGAGAGAAAGGCAAAAGCTCAGTGTTCTTCATTGCTCAAGTTCTTATTTATATTATAATTTGAAATAGTAAGTGTTCTTGAGTGAGCTCTAAATTGTAACTTAATTACTCATTCTATAAGAGTAATGACTTTTTATTATTGCTTTGAGAGTGCTTAGGTAGAGTTGCCTAAAACCAAAATTTGTTAGAGTGAGCTAGTTTTGAGAGTATTCTTAGTAGAGTTGCTAAGGTAAACTTTTAGTGGAGCTATTACAAGAAAGAGGAACCTCGAGTTAGGTTCATTGAATATTGTAATCAAGAGTTTGATTATTGAAGATTCTAAGGTGCTTCTGAGGGCAAGCCATGATTTTTCCTCCTATGTGCAAGGGGGTTTCCACGTTAAATCTTATTCCCTTTACATTTCCTGCACTATTTTGTATTCTTGGTTGGTTTACTATGTTTTTTACTATGATTGATTTTGAGAGACCTGGTGCCTCACTGTGTGGTGCAACCTCCAAGGGTTCCTACATTGTCAATCTAATAAAGCTGCGAACCTTAGTGATGTAGCCCTAGACCAATCAAAAATGTCCTTAATATTTGTGGAGTCTACCATAATTGTATCTTTGGACACCATGTGCCCCAGCAATGCTACATACTCAAGCAAAAAATTTACACTTTCGGAATTTAGCATAAAGCTGATGATATATAACACCTCGTATTTTTTAGTATACTTGTTATATTGATATGAAAATAAGGTAAACTTGTTGTATAGGTAAGGAAAAAAGTTTATTAAGTGACTAATGATGGTTTAAAGAAGATCTAAGGGATATTATAACAACCCCAATATTTCAACATGTATCCACAAAGTTAACCCTGACCAAAGTATTTAAACATCAGGTAGTAAGGTGGTATTCCACCTCAAGGATTGAAGTAAACAAGTTTATATGAGTACTAAGTTTAAACAAGGGATTAAGACCTAGAATATGGAATAAAATAATTGAGCTTCTTGCTTGACTTTAATTAAGATAGTAGTTGACAAGCATATGCATCACCTACTTTGACTTAGTGACCAACTTCAAAAACCAAGTAGGTTAATCACCTACTAAGACTTTCTTGAACGACTTATTGGGCCAAGTACACTACCACTTATTTGATTTAATTGTGGCCTAAATTAAAAGTAAGAAAATAAGAAGGGTGAAACACCCCAAACTTTGAACCCGTAGAAAAATTTCCTAAGTTGAGCCTCTGGTCAGGGTACGGTTTGTGCATGTCACTTAGAAGCTAAGGTATGATATTGTACCCCCTTCTCTTATGATGATCAGTTTAGGTTGATAACATTCTACCCAAGGTATTGTTCGGAACCATAACCTCTTATAATAGGGTACGAGTAGTAAGCTACTAAGTCGTATGATGTCTTGAGGTCAACCTAGTGTATTCTTCCTAGTTATGAGTTATAGGGTACCTCTCATACCTTAGGATATGATTGATCCTTGTATGGTAGTATTTTGGTTAGTTTGGAGGTCTATATTGAGGCCTAGAGCACGAGATATGGGTACCACATATACCCTAGGGTAGGGTTTAGGGGTTGAGGTTGTACCCTCCTACGAGTGAGTTTTCCACTTTTGAGTTGAGGGATTTTCAAAAATTTCCCAACCAAAAAACCTAAAGTACCCTTGCTATATAACTCATCATAGCCTCTTATAACTCTCATTTTTGTGGATCAAATATTCCAAAACACTCTCTAACTCTCTCTTGAAGATTGGAGGCGAGGATTTCAATAAGGTGTTCATCAAGAGGCTCAAGAGTCAAGTTTCTTTTTATGAATCTTCTTGTATAAGGTATGTGACTCTTCATTCATTGTTAGTTCAAAATATCACATGTTTTAAACCTTGGTTATGACTTGTAAATGGTGGTTTTGAAAATAAATCTTGAGGGTTTTGATGCATAGTTTTGTATATTATTTACTTTTGTTTCAACTTGTGTTTATACATGATTTTGGTGGTAGTTGCACATATGGGTGCTTGTTTATTGTGGTTTAACAAATGGGTCATGATTAACCCTTAGCTTGATGATTTCTATTTTTGTTTTGGTGTTGGTAAAGGTATACCCTCAAGGTGTTTGTGAAAATATCTAAGTGAATAAACTAGTCATATATTAATGGTATTTTGAACTATGACATTGGTCCGATAAATATTGATGCTTGGTAAATGTTTTTGTGAAGGCCTTGTTGGCCATGTAATGAGTTAATTTATTACTTTGGTGGTTTTATTGGTTAAATGGGTTAGGGTCCCTAAATGTGAACTTGAATTATGTTTTGATCTAAAGCTTAGTTTAAGAATGCTAAAGAAGAATGAATTGTTTTGTAAAGGTATTGACATTAATAAATTGAATTGAATGGTGAATTGAACTAAGGCATTGGCCGATTAAAGTGAATGGTTGATATATGGTTTCATGAAGACCTTGTGGTCATGTATAGTGTCAAATTGTAACCTTGGTGGGTTGAATTGGAGAAATTGGTTAAAGTCCCTAAATGTTGAGTTTAATAGATATCATTGCATAGGCTAAGGGGTAGAGTCTCAGTGACGACTAATATTAAAATGGCTTGAGGTTAGAGTCTACTTGCCTAACAAAATGGCTTGAGGTTAGAGTCCACTTTCCTAATAACATATCTTGAGGTTAGAGTCCACTTTCCTAATAATTCGTCTTGAGGTTAGAGTCCACTTGCCGACCAAAATGACTTGAGGTTAGAGTCCACTGGCCTAATACCATGGCTTAAGGTTATAGTATACTTTCCTAATATAACTATTTGAGGTTAAAGTTCACTTGCCTAATAAGACAACTTAGTCTAACCAGGAAGTTCAAAACTATAAGGTGAAAGGTTATAATCCTTCACTTCATGTTTCATGATTGAGTGCTTCAATGATGCATGCTAAGCCTTGTTCCCATTTTTGCACGTTATGTATCTATATATATCTAAATAAATGCCTATATATATTAATGTGGTTGTATCTGATGGTTTAACTTGGTTTTAAATAACAACACTATCTTATCCTTATCCTTGAGTTACATGCTAGCGCTTTGACTACTAACCACCTTTGGATGCTGTGTCTTCATGCGACACAGAGGCATGAGCTTCTTTTTCTCTTCCTACGCAGTGACTAGGAGTTCGAGTGATTCATGGGTTGACATATAAGTGGTGAGATTTTATACATAAAAAGGCATACATTTCATAGTCTTTTTATCCTATGTCATATACTTTTTTAAAGCTTGGATTTTGGGCTATTGTCGGGGGAATGTCCCAACATATTTAGACATTAAATTTGTAGAGGCTTTGTGGATAACTGTGGACTTGGGTATGTTGTTTTTGTTTGATAATTTTAATAGATTGATTAGACACTTCTTAAGTGATGATTGTTAGTCTTATTTATACTATCTTTTTATATGGTCGGGGTTCATCCGACATTTTTGGATTGATGTAATGGTTAGTTTAGGTTAACAGGGTGATCTTCAGCCCTTATTGGGATTGAGATGCCCATACAAAAGTTCCTAATTTTGGGTCATGTAAAGTTTGTATCAAGCCTAGGTTCATGGTTAGTTAGGTGTCCACAAAGCCATATCAAGTGGAGTCATTTTTATAGGTGTATAGCATGCCCCACTTATAAGAGGGAAGCTATGAGGAGTTTAGGAAAGTTTCCCTTTATTGTGATTCAATACTCTTACTTTTATTCTCTCATCTTTCAGATCATGTCTCCAAAAATATCTAATGTTCATGCAAACTTTCTCGTCCCATCTAAGGATAATGTGGACGGAGTTCATCCTACTCATGATTACAAACTTAGTCTGGAGTCACTGCCTCTAATTTCCTTATGAAGATTCATTGGTTCTTACTGATCCTTCTACGGGTGATGACCCTCCTATTCAGTAACCTTAAGGAGATAATTCTAATGCGGAGTTTCTCCTCTCTATTCAATTATTGACCCAAATAGTGGTCTCCTTGATATACCAGTATGGTATTGTGAGTGGACAAAGTAAGTCAAGGATGAGGGAGAGGCAAAATAAGAGCTCCAAATAGTCAGTACAGGGTAGGGGTCGATGGGGTAAAGGTAGTCATGAGAGGAAAATAGATAAAGAAGGTATCTAGGAAAAATATTATTCTTTCCCCATGACTAGAGCCGCTTACCATAGTCTGCTTAGTGGTAGTGGTCCCAGGGCATGGGGTGCCCAATAGTAGTTTAATAAGGCCTAGTTAGTTCTACCCTATCCTCATTTTTGATTTTGTGGTTGGTGTCATCGCAGGTCTTGTAACAAAGGGAGAAATAGGTGCTTCAATTATGGTCAGGTTTGTCATATTCTGAGAGATTGTCGTTCCAGGATTGCTTCGGGGGAAAACAAAATCCCTATTACCACTCCATCATCTCCAATACCATAGAGCGATACCTCTAATACCAATACCGATCAAAAATATCTCGATACTCTTTCTAACCCTCGAGATTCTGAGGCCTTTCCTGTTGTTTCCATGGGTATGTAAAAGTTCTATCCCTATAGATTTTATGGTCAATATCATTATGGGCAGTGTGAGAAGGGGAGGAACAAATATTTTAGATGTGGACAAATTGGGCACATACAACAAGAGTGTCTCTCTCTAGTGGCTTCTTGGGCCAATAGGTCCCTGTTTCTACTTCATATACTCCTGCACTGAAGGGTGCTGTTTGTGCTTCTACTTCTATTTTTGGTACCGACACTGGATGCAATCACTTGTATACGCTTTCTACTCGCCAGGAGTCCAATTTTTCTTTGGATGTAGTTAAGAGTATGTTGAAACTCTTCTCCCGTAACGTGTATTATTTACT
This sequence comes from Capsicum annuum, assembly GCF_002878395.1. Classification (NCBI taxonomy): domain Eukaryota; kingdom Viridiplantae; phylum Streptophyta; class Magnoliopsida; order Solanales; family Solanaceae; genus Capsicum; species Capsicum annuum. The sequence goes on along the minus strand of NC_061116.1, from coordinate 92,248,209 downwards.
TGATCTGGGGCTCTACCTCTTTTATGTGACCCCATTTGTAGTTGTGCATTTTGGTTTTGGTCCTAAGTATCTGTCAGTTTTTTTCTATTTTTACCCTGATAGGAGACTATGCGGTTGTTAAAAGAGTCTATAGGGGGTGTGGTAGCTGTTCATAGTAATAAAACTCTTGTGGATTTGATAAGTGTTTTGTATGGTTGATTTTGATGAGATTCTGGGTATGGATTGGTTCCATTCGTTCTATGCTTCCTTAGATTGTCGGACCCATAAGATCATGTTTAAATTCCTTAATGAGCTTGTAATTGTGTGGGAAGGGTTTCTTTAGTACCTAAGGGGAGGTTGATCTCACATCTTAGAGATCAAAAGTTGATCTCAAAAAGGTGTCTGTATCATTTGGTCCAGGTTAAAGATTCTAAATCAGAGGATTTTTTTTTCTTACAATCAATTCCCGTGGTTAATGAATTTCCCGAGGTTCTCCTTGATGACCTCTCTTAGTACCCCTATAGGGAGATTGAGTTTAGGATTGATCTTGTTCCGAAAACTCATCCAAATTTCTATCTGCCCCTATAGAATGACTCCGATTAAGTTAAAAGAAGCTTAAGGTCTAGTCAAAGTATTCTTTTTGGTAAGGTTTTATCCACCCTAGTGTTTTCCATGGGGTGCTCGTATGTTTTCATATGTGAGAAAGATGGGTTTCTTAGGATGCATTAAGGTTTTTGTCAATAGGATAAGGGATTTAGAGTGACCTCTCTTTCGGCAGACTAATGTGTGTTGTGTGTGTTCCCTATATGTGATATATGGTGGGTTGGTAGGCTTGGTTAATGTATAGAAGAGTCGAGGTTGATGACTTAGGAAGATACAAAAGTTAGAGAGTTGTGTTCTATATAGGCCGGAGGTCCAGGTATAACCGGTGAATTGGAGATTAATTTATTAATTGGGTTAGGATATATAGTTGTAATGAAGGATTAACTGATAATGCTCCACTTACATGCCAATTTAAGTGCAAGGCGGTCATCGTCAATATATTTACCCAACTTTGAAGTCGGGATTGAATCTACTAGGAATAATATGAGTGGCCACTAAATTAGTTTTAAACGACAGATACTAGCTAAACTCAAACTATTAGTACAAAAATATAAAAATAAAGGGTTAGGAAGGTATCACACTTAATATTTCTTTTTATTATTTTGAATACAAATTTAGGGCTATGAATACTTAGAGTCTAAACAATTAGGCATGGATCTCGGGATTATGCTTTCCTAGGGGTGAAATATGCATGGAGACATGATAATTCGATGCATATTCTAATTGGTGATGATGTGGTAGGCTAGGTTGTAAGTCGTTGGAGCTAGTTTGTCAACATAGCCTCAAAGATCTCACTCATTGACTCATTCGAAGTACCTAATGAGTGTGTCAAATAAAGCCAATCAATACCTCAATTAGGCATCTCTATATCTAGGATGATACCCAAGGAATAGTCAACTTCACAATCACTCTTATGTCTAAGTAAAAATTTAGCAAACTATGATAACAATTGTCTACTATTGCTTTGGCTCCCACATCCCTCTTTCAAGGATGATGTGGGTTCCAAAGGTTCACCCAAACCCTTCTTTCAAAGATAGATTGAGCTTTCAAAAGTTTCGAATTTTCACCCACAAACCTATTTTAGTATTTGGGGTTTTCCCCTACAAATCCCAATCAATTCACTCAAGAAACAATAAAACCAATCAATCAACGCATTAACATATGCACAAATAAATCACAACCCACATGCAATTACACCCTATTCTAGCATAATCACAAGAGGAAAAACTAACTACTGATATGATAAATAAGTAAAGTTTTTACCCAAAATCTCCATTGATTTGATTTGAGAAAATACAGGTGAATGTTACTTCGAACTATGCGATCCAACAATTTTTCAATGGGAGTTCACTAATTCTTCACTTGAAAGTGACTCCAAAATATTCTTCACCCAAAATTTATACAATAATTTCTTCTCCAAGAATGGAGTCTACAACCCTAGAACTATGTATAAAAATTAGGAAAGATTGAATATGATGAATGACTTATTAGGGTTTGAGTTTTTCTGCTGTGAAATTTAGGATCAACCGCGTGCATTTACATTTCTGCCCTTGGATTGTATTTTTTCTTCAGACTACTATTGCATCGGCTTGGTCGCAACCGCGGCTACTGCGACCGCGATTAGCTCATTTGACTGCAGTAGGTTGATATTATTGACTAACCGCGATTGGAGTCCTCTGAACACGACCACAGTAACTAAGGTCGTGTTTGCTCCAGGTCTTCAGTTGCATTTTCTTGCTTACTTTTGATCATTTTTAGCTCTAATCCGCGTCTTAACATCTCATCAATAATGTGCCTGCAAAATATGGATATTAGTGCATTCAATCGCAATTATGTCTCATTTATTCATTAAAAACATGGTAATGTGCATGACTGTTGAGAGCAAATGAGTGGTAAAATCACAACTCATCAATACCCTTAACATAAAGCCTTGCTTTTCCTCAATCAAAACTACCTCTTTATAATGATATATAACACTTTTATTCCCAATTTTCATGCCTGAAAGATCAAAATGACTTAAAACTTAGTATCTACCACAAATAGCTCATTGCACATGGGATAAGCAATTCTTACTACACCTCTCATCATAAAATGTAATATCCAAGGATGCACAAGACTTTCAAGAGCAACCAAGAAACAACAACCAATACTCTCTAAATGACTCACTTTCGATCAAAACTAAGCTATATTCTATTTGCCCCATTGTTCGAAAGATGACAAAATCTCCCACTTCAGCTTGTTCACATACCTCCTCACAAGAAAACAAATTCCACACACCAAGCTACAAAAAATATAACAAGAAATTTAAGTTCAAAAAATCTCTTCCTCACAAAAGAACTTTCTATGTCAATAAGTGTCATACCATAGGCTTGCCCCTATTTTGAATTTCCACTACAAAGAAAGTAAATAGTTGAAGATCTCAAAGGATTTTTTGAGCTTGTAATGTAGGTTTGAGTTAGGGTAGGATATTATTTGGGAACTGCATGGCTACACCCTTCCTTGAACATCTACATCACACTATTTAATCTGCCTTTTTGAATATAAGCCACTCCTCTTTGATCTTATTTATTTTCATATGCCTACTTTTTTCTTCCTTTGTTCACCCATTTTCTTCTATTTCTTTTTCTTGTATTTTTCATGTAATTTTTTCCTTTGTTTGACCCTTGTTTTTTCTTTTCATTTGTTTCTAATGCTTGGGCACTTAGGCATTTCACTAAAAGACTTTGTGGCCCCAAACATACTTCCATCAATCTTCACCATCCCCAACTTAGGATTTTAGCCTCAAGTTGCAATTTCAAGTTCAAGAAGGGTATGGTTCAAAACAAGGATAAAAAAGGGTTCACGGCTTGTTATGTGTGTGCCAAAGAAAGATCCAAAGGCTCAAAGTGGGTAACTAGGGATTACACCTATACATGGGTAGGCTTTTTAGGCTAGAGTAGACTTACAATGTTAGAAAGATGAAATAAGATCATTTCTCCAACCAAATATACTCAAAATTAGCCATGAAAGAATAATGGGGAAAGTTCTAGATAACAAAAGTATACAAGAGATGAATGCATAAAGATCGACACACATGGCATGCAAAATTGACCAAGGAGGCTCAACTGCCCCCCCTCCCATTATAGAAAAAATTGGAGTATCTTCCACTATTAACAAGTCAAACATTTGTGGAGTCATAAAAAGAGAGAGTTTTGTTACAAGATTTCTCACATCCATTCCCTTGATTTTTGAAAATATTTTAGATAGAGGGGGTTATTATTTTGAACTTGCACCACATTTAATTTGCTAGCTTATGGCTACAACCAAAGCTTTAGCCCCACATTTCGGCTTAATATAGGCAAGCCAACCATATGGATACTTAAACTTTGCCATTAGTGCATAATGGGATCTAAATTTACAATGCCATAGGTACTCAGACTTCTCTTGAATTAATGACTTAGATGCCACAGGTACTCAGAATTTCCCTGCATCTATGGCTCAAAATCCATACACGATACTTTACCCTTAAGAATGTCGTCACTCAATCTATGATAGGGAAAGGCTTGTCATGTATCATCATAATCAAAATAAAACTAAAGTAAAAAGAAAAACTACACATAAAACTACATGATAATCCATGAAAACGTGGGCACCATCAGAGTACCCAAATATAGTATCCCAAAACAAAATAAAACAACATCTACAATGTCATCATGACAACATAAAAATATTAGGCAACACATTAAAATAATACAAATATAGGGAATGACGCACCCAACTGAAAGGAAAGCAGTGTCCTCACTATATGTACAATAAAGAAAGAGTAAAAAGGGTCTCCCTGAATCTGCATTAGGAGATGTCCTCTCTTGGTGCCTCTACACCATCACCACCGACATTATTAACTAACCAATTCATGGAGGCCTCATCTTCACTCTCCAACCTAGGCGAAAGTAGTCGATCATTGGGTTTGAGAAACTTAAAGATTCCCTTTACCCCTTTCTACAGATTTTTGAAGAATTTATCTCTCTTTTTTCTCTCTTTTCACCATCTTCTCATGCGAATCCATGAGGTCTTTGTATGATGCAGCCAAGGCTGAATAAGCTATCTCTAGGCTGGCAACTGTGGCTCCTTTTTTTTCTGCTCCTTCCAATATATCTTATAATCTAAATAAGATATATATGAATAGAAAGTGGTGGAGGGCTGTCCCAATCCCTAAGGCAATCTGGACAATATCTCCTTAACCACCCACATATGACCTGTGATGTTATCGAAGGGGTTGGCTGACGAAGGTATACAAGAGTTTGTGTCCTCTTGAGTCGACTTGCCTAAGTCCACTTTCCTTTTCTTGCTCTGACAAGGGGCACCCTCACCTGGGAATTAGAGTGAAAAGATGCAGGGGCCTGGGTGCACCTAGGTATCTGCAATATACTTATCCACATATGCCCTCTTGTAAAGCTCCGTAACAAGGGAAGGAAAGAGAAGAAGTGTACCTCCCTGGTTCTTAAAGTATCGCCACCCTAATATCACAATATCACCTATATTCAGAGTAAAATCAGAGAGAATACATGCCACCATTATCACTTGTAAATCTATGACAATAGACATGTGAGTGCACGACGATACTCTACTACCGATGATATTTAGCCAAATCTTGGCCTTAGCTGTGAACTCGTTCATCAAAATATCCCTCTTGGTAGTAGCCCTGAGAACTTCTTTGCCCAGACATAATATGTTTGCCATCTAAGTCCTTAGCTTGCATGTTTTTGCTTGGAACTACCCCATGTCAGCATCCAGAAGCCCATATATCTCAATAATCTACTCCACTCCGAAATTCACTTACTTACCCCAAATTTTAATCATAGGGTTTGTGAGAGGAACTGTGCTAAAAAAACTCATGTACCCAATTCTCATTCACATAGTAGGGGTCCGGGGCAAAGCACATCTACCCGATAGCAGTGAGTCAGACATGGAATACTGGGAGATTCTCCTCCACTTTATCAAGGTTAATACCCTTCTTCGTGAGTAATTTCATCCTTGGCAGATCACTGTAGTAGAGGTTTTGGCATTCGACGACCATGAACTTGGTGTTCTTAAAATCTCTCATCCTTACGGCTTAGTACCTGTAAGAATTACAATCCAAACCATCAATAGAATTATCACAACAAAGTCATGCTAGATTAATTTAATTATCTCATTTTGTAGTGTTGTAGAAGTTTCTAGGGTGAGAAATGGGTGTGCAGAAATTTTGGCTACTGCAAACGACTGCCCTCAGGTATGGCGATTGCAAAGCAATGACTGCGATTGTAGTGCCGCAATTGTTGTCATTGGAACCCCAATCATGGTACCTGACACCATGATTGATAGTTCTACACATCACTCAAAACACATGATTTTAACCCCAAATTTGTGTTCTAACTAGGCACATAAATATCATGATCAAAGAACTTAAGCCTAGAATGCATGGTTATTACCCCAAACTCTAAGGAATTATCATTGAACTCATTAGGGAGTTAAATCGAATACATGGTGTACACATTAACTTTAACAATTTTAGTCCCAAATCAGGGTTCTCACGACTTCCCCATTGGTGTGTACACAACCTACAACAGCTAATTACCACAATACTAAAAAACAAGCATAGATTTTGTGTCAAAAATACTATTTTAGGCCTTTCCCTAAACTATATGTTCTATGAATAAAATTATGATTAAACTAAGAGAGTTGAGACAGTATACCAAATGAAATGATGTAAAGAGATTGAAATGAACACTTGGATGCTCTACACAATGCCAAAAATGGAGAGAATTTAAAATAGGGTGCACGTAAAGAAATAGCAGTTGGATGGTCATTTAAGCTGATTTGATCGTGATTGCGGTCTTAGTTTTGCGATCGCAGGAATGAGGCCTCCATAATCACGGAGGCATGGGCTACAGTCATTTTAATTGAGACAAAAATTGAGGGCTCATTCACTGCTTTGTTCAATCTAAACAGGCTATTTCATATTTCCTTTTTTCAATTTCAATCAAAATTCCACATAGCACTACCTTTTAATAGATTATGCATGAACAAATACAAAAATAAAATCTACTCTATCATGCATAAATAAAAGGACATAGGTCTCTTTTCGTGGCTTGATGGGGTGCCTCTTTTTATGCTTCCACTTAGAACATTTTAACTTTGATCCCAACTTTCTATCTCGCTATTTTAATGACTGGAACCTTTTACCCACTTTCACATTATGCTCCATTGATTTGATTTGAGAAAATCTAAGTGAATGTTACTTCAAACTATGAGATCCAATAAATCTTCAATGTGAGTTCACTAATTCTTCACTTGGAAGTTACTCTAAAATATTCTTCACCCAAAATTTATACAACATTTTCTTCTCCAAAAATGAAGGCGACAACCCTAGAACAATGTTTAAAAATTGGGGGAGACGGAATATGATGAATGACTTATTAGGGTTTGAGTCTTTTTTTTATTAAATTTAGGATCAGCCACGTACATTTATATTTCTGCCCATGGGCTGCATTTTTCTGCTAGACCACGATTGCATAGGCTTGGCCATGGCTGCGGCTACTGTAATTATGATTAGCTCACTCTACCATGGTAGTTTTACATTATTGACTAACCATAATCACGGTCCTCTGATCGCGACCACAGTAACTGAGGCCATGTCTGCTCCTAGTCTTTAATTGTACTTTCTTGCTTCCTTTGGATCCTTTTTAGCTCCAAGCCACATCTTTCCATCTCATCAACAATGTGCCTGGAAAATACTAATATTAGTGTATTCAATCACAATTATGTCTTATTTATTCATTCAAAACATCGTAATATGTATGACTGTTAAGTGCAAATGATTGATAAAATCACCACTTATCAGTAACCCCCCATTATTAATGATTATGCTTTAATTTCTTCAGTGGCTCTCTTATGTTAGGTGGTAGTGTCATGTAAGCGTAGTGATATTTTGAAATGAGAAAGAGTAGAGGTCTTTTGTGGGAGAGATTCTGGGGGACTACAAGAAATAAGGTTATTGCTATGAGAAATAGTTTGGAATGGGGTGTGGTGAAGCATCTTTGTGAAAATGATAGAGGCTACCAAATATTTTAAAATATAAGGGTACCACAGGTATAGAAGAGGGAGGATCAAATTTTGAGATTGATAGATATACCAATAATTGTGTTGGGTACTTAAGAATCTTGATGAGGAATAATGCTTGATGGTAGTGATGGGTCAGAGTAGTGTTCATGGATGGATGTAAGAAATAGAGCCCCGTGGATTAAGTTAATGGATGTAAGAAATAGAGCCCCGTGGATTAAGTTAACTTCTCTTATCATTGAATTGTCTTGACTATGAAAGTAGTGTATGGCTAGATTCAGGCTCTCATAGTGATGTGTCTATGGGAAAGTGTAAGTCAAATTGGAATTTCCCTCTAGGATAAGTCCCATTCATCCTGTTCTCCATGTGTCTATGTTGCAGAAATGTACCGGTGATCCTTTGTTGCTTGTTCACTTGGAGGATGTTGATATTTTGGACTCTTTGTCATATGAGAAGGTCCCGGTAAGGATCTTAGGTTGGTAAGTTCGTCGGTTGAGAACAAAAGGCATGGATTTGGTGACGGTTCTATGGATAAATCAAAAGTTTGAGGAAGACACTTGGGTGGGCAGAAGAGGACATGAAGTCCAAGTATCCACATATTTTTCCCATTTTGGAAACTCATGCTTGAGGTATGTGTTCAATAACCATGTGGTGGTCATGTATTTTTGGCAAACATGCAATTCTTTCATTAAAAGTATATTTAACATTTATAAATATGCACAAACCTCTCTTTTTGATTAAAAATCATATTCAAGTCATAGCAATAATCAAGACATTTCAAACACAATTCATATCATATAAAGGATAGGAAAAATCATAACAAGAGAGGGATTCTTTAGGATTCATGCTCTCAATTGTATATTCATCCTTAAACACATGCATACATATATATAGAGTTTCAAATCAATTTGGGGGAAGGCCTAAAGACCAAAAGAATACTGATCAAGGATTCTAAAACATGCTAGTAATCGTAAATTCAAAACATATTTCTTAAAAATCATGATTTCTAAACCGTTAGAATTAATTAAAGATGGTTTGTTTGCCCATAATTCGAGGATAGATGATACTAAGGGGGGATAATGAAACACCCTAAACTTTAAAACCTTAGAAAAATTTCCTAAGTTGAGCCTCTGGTTAGGGCACGGTTTGTGCATACCTATTGTAAGATAAGGTACGGTCTTGTACCCCCTAATTGTATGATGATTAGTTTAGGGTAATAAAATTCTGCCCAAGGTACGGCTAGGCAACATATACTTTGTATGATAGGGTAAGAGTAGTAAGCTACTAAGTCGTATGATATCTTAAGGTCAACCTAGCCTATTCTTCCTAGGGTACGAGTTATAGGGTACCTCTCATACCTTAGGATATGATTGACCTTTGTATGGTCTTATGTTGGTCAGTTTGGAGGTCTATGTTTGGCCTAGGGTATGAGATATGGGTACCACTCATACCCTAGGGTACAATTTAGGGGTGGAGGTTGTACCCTCCTACGAATGAGTTTTTAGCTTTTAAGTTAAGGGATTTTCAACCATTTCCCACTGAAACCCTAAATTCCCCATGCTATATAACTCATTATATCCTCTTATAACTCTAATTTTGGTGGATCAAACATTCCAAAAAAACTCTCTAACTCTTTCTTTAAGATTGGAGGTTAGGGCTTCAAAGGGGTGTTCATCAAGAGGCTCAAGAGTCGAGTTTCTTTTGGTGAATCTTCTTTTATAAGGCATGTGAATCTTTCATCATTGTTAGTTCAAAATATCATGTGTTTTAAACCTTGTTATGACTCTAAATGGTGGTCTTGAAAACAAATGTTGAGGGTTTTAATGCATAGTGTTGAGTATTTTTTACTCTTGTTTCAACTTGTGTTTTTACATATTTTTGGTGATGGTTTTCACATGTGGATAGTTATTGATTAGGGTTTAACCAATGGTCCATGAGTAACCCTAAGCTTAATGATTTATACTTTTGTTTTTGTCTTGGTAAAGGTATGCCTTCAAGGCGTTTGTGAAAATGTCTAAGAGAATAAACTAGTCACATCTTAATTATGTTTTGAATTATGAAATTGGTCTAATGAATATGAATTCTTGGTAAATGGTTTTGTAAAGGCCTTGTTGTCCATTTAATGAGTTAATTGCTGACTTTGGTGGTTTGATCAGTTTAAGGTGTTAGGATCCCTAAACATGAACTTGAATTATGTTTTGATCTAAACCTTCATTTAAGAATTCTAATGAAGAATGAATGGTTTTATAAAGGTCTTGATGACAATAAATTTATTTCAATGGTTAATTGAACTAAGGCATTGGCCTATTAAAGTGAAAGGTTGATATATGGTTTCATGAAGACCTTGTGGTTATGTATAGTGCTAAATTGTAACCTTGGTGGGTTGAATTGGCTAAATAAGTTAAAGTCCCTAAATATTGAGTTGAATAGATGTGATTTCATAGGCTAAGGGGTAGAGTCTCAATGTTTACTAATAATGGTTAAAATGGCTTGAGGTTAGAGTCCACTTGCCTAATAAAATGGCTTGAGGTTAGAGTCTACGGTCCTAATAACATGGCTTGAGGTTACAGTCCACTTTCCTAATAAATTAGCTTGAGGTTAGAGTTCACTTTCCTCATACCACGACTTGAGTTAGAGTCCACTTGCGTAATACAACGGCACGAGGTTAGAGTCCACTTGCCTAATAAGACAACTTAATCTAAGAGAGAATTTCAAATATTCTAAACTATAAGGGTGGAAGGTTAGAGTCCTTCACTCTATGTCTCATGACCGAATGCTTCAAAGATGCATGCTAAGCCTTGTTCCTCCTAGGCATGCTATGTATCTCTCTCTATATATACATATATGCCTATGTATATAAATGTGGTTGCATATGATGGTTTGACTTGGTTTTGAATAACGACACTATCTTATCCTTATCCTTGTTTTACATGCTAGTGATCTAATTTCTAACTATTTTTGAATGTTGTGTCCCCATGCGACACAGGGGTCAGAGCCTTTTCTTCTCTTACGGTGTAGGGACTACATGTTCGAGTGATTCGTGGATTGACATTGACGTGGTGAACTTCCATACTTCATAAGGCATATATTTTATAGTGTTTTTATCTCATGTTGTATACTTGTTTTAGACTTGGTTTTTGGGTTATTATCAGGGGCATGTCCTGATATATTTAGACATCAGATTTATAGAGGCTTTGTGGATGACCATGGACTTGGGTATGTTGGTTTAGTATGATTATATTAATGGATTTATTAGATACTTCTTAAGTGATGATATTTAATTTTGTTTATGCTATCTTGTTATAAGGTCGGGGTTCATCTGATACTTGTGGATTGATGTAATGGTTCGGTTAGGCTAACAAGGCAATCTTCGGCCCTTGTTGGGCCTACGATGCCTATATGACAAGGCTAGTTTTGGGTCGTATCAGAGAGTGGTTATCCAAATCCTAATAGTTTTAGATCCACAAATGGCCTAGTAGGTTTACCTAATTGACATATTATGGCCCAAAAATGGCCAAAAAAGTTGGCCAAGAGAAGCTCCCTTTAAAAGGGTTGAAACAGGCTTATTTGACCTAGTTTAAATTGACCGAAGATTAGATTTCTAGAGTTTTCTCTCTTATTCTCTCTTAGCTTCATATAGGATCCATAAATAACTTTAGGGTTCTTAATATTATACTTCTATACAAGTTTAGTTAAATTGGAGACCAACCTTTTGTATAATTGCAAATTAAGGAAATAAAAATCCCTACCAAGTAAGGTTTGATTTTCTTAAACTTGAATTTGTAGGAGTATGTTCTAGTGGTCAATGGATTTTAGGAAGGACATGGAGAGGAGTCCCCTTTAAATTCAATTATGATCTTATTTGACTACTTTAAATGTTATGTTAATTGGGACTTATTAGAGAGTAATAGAAAGCTATGAGTTCATATTTTCCCTCCCACATTATGATGATGTTTAGGAACTGTTTATGCCTATTGTAGTAAAAGGTGTAACTAAATGTGTGGAGAAGTTGAGGAGGTATTAAAGTCATAAACATTTCAGGGTGTGGTGATTCACTACTAGACTGAATATTGTGTAAGCTTACTGCCCACTCCATCTTATATATTGTTTTACGGGTGCAATAGAGACAAAATTATTAAGGGGTACCTCATATGAATTTGTATTGTATGTGGATGTAATTGAAGGAGAAAGGGTTGAAAGAACACCCTTGAATTAATTAATTATGGGCTACTGCCCATCTACTATTTTGGTGAGGTTAAATAGTCCGAATGTGTTGATTAGCTACTAATACTAGTTTTACTATTTACTCTACAATAATAACAATATACCTAGTATATACCCACAAAGTAAGGTCTGGGGAGGGTAGAATGTATGAAGTCCATACCATAGCCTTAGATGAAGTAGAGAGGCTATTTTTGATAGATCCCCAACTCAAGATAGATAAAAAATATAACAATAAACATAACGGAACATAACAAACAAGGGGTGACACACCACTAGGTAATAAAGAGAACAAGACACTCACAAAGTAGTATTATAAGATTGCCATATGACTTTTTAAAAGGAAGGAAGTTAATTTAGGTGATATCGGAGTTGTAAAACAAGGTATGTAAGGTTTATTGACCCTACTGTTTTTGGAATGAATCTAAATTTTGTGTAACAAAGTAAGCTTCCTAATGCTCTTCCTTTCAAATGATACATAATGGCAGCGGACAAACTTCAATGTGACTAACAACCATATTCTATCTCCTTAGGGTGTTAAATTACCTTGAGATTTGTTTGTGATTATATTCACACATTTACTCTTCTAAGGTATGATAAAGGCACTATCAACAACAAGATTTGTGATTTCTTCTCTTAGTCAAGCATGGTTCATTGTGTTATATAAGCTCTAAAGTGTTATAATTGTATTATTGTTGCTCCCTGCTTCATCATTATTGCATAAATTGTATATTTGTATATATCTTGCTACTGGTTCAATGTTCTAAATTCAATAATGTCATGACCACCAAAATTAAAAATTTAAAGATAAAAATAATAATTTTAAGTTAATCTATATATTCTTAGGTGGTATCCTAGGGGTGGAAGAAAAATCTAGCATGGGTGGATCCTAATATTATGGGTGGTATCCTAGGGGTGAAAGGAAAGCTTAGCATGGGTTGATCCCAATTTAAGTATTTATGAGGACCGTATCCTAAAAGTTAAATTACCTAGCATGGGTTACCCTCTTTTACCACTAATCAACTAGTTATTTGTATATAAAGCAAACAATAATAAATTAAAGTAAGGAATGTAATTTACATGATTCCACAAATACAAGCAAAGGTGGTCTTTTAGCCTTATCTATATAGTTTTATATTGATATATGATTTTACTTAGCTCTTGTCTTACCTATGGCCACTTTATGCCTTATATACGTAGTACATTCATTTGTATTGATGTCCCTTATGGAGTACACTGTGTTTCATGCTACAGGTACAAATACTACAACTATTAGACCTCATTATTAGGAGCACAGGACATCCAACAACTATTTATAAGCTGTAGGTTAATTCAGGGATTTTCGAGTCTGTTGTGTGTATATATATTGGTATTGTATAGTAGTTAAGAGTAAGGAAGGGGTTTGTCTCAAACATAACTAAGTCCATGTATCTTTTTGAGACTTTGTAGACCAATGTAAATTTAAGCATGATAGCATCTTGTTTTTTATAACATTGTGGACCCACTGGCTAAATGTAATACCCAAAGTTTCCAACATCTAGACTCCTAAAAAAAGTGGGCCAATAAAGTAGTTTCCTAATGCCACAAGTCTCATATTAATTTGATGTTGTGATAAAGATTTATGAAAATTTTCATAAGAGTTGTAAGCTGTCAGTGACAATAATTTAGCTGATGAGTCATTACCAGTTGTAACGATTCATTAAATATGAGTCATTTACACTCTAGTGAAGATCTTAAACTTCAACCTAGGGATGACGACTAGATTGTAAAACTCATGATTATTGTCGATGAGTCATTAGGTTGTCTCGTCACCTTAGCAAAAAAACCTAGAAATTTAGTACTAGACTATTACTACTCCTAACGGCTCATAGCTAGACCTTACGAGTCATTCGGAGGGGTATTCGTCGCCTTAGCAGTAAAAGGATCACACCTTCTAACCTCAGGTCATTACTCAGACTGTAACTCATTAATAGAGGGTAGAAGTCGTAGGGTAATCCATGATGATAGGAACCAAAATTCCAACAAAATTTTTTACAAGGGATTTTTGGTATATTCCACCCCCTTTAACTCAAAACCCATAACGTTTAAGCCTTCACAACATCAGTTATCAAGGTTAAACATTACCCTAACCTCTCATAACATAGAAATTTGTCAACACATAACAAAAAAAGCAATTTCTTCTCCCAAAGACAAACTAGGGTTCATCCAAAACAAGCTTACATCTCAAGAAGGTTCTCCAAGGGGTTTGTTTTCAAGTATTTAGGGATTTATCATCAGCTCCCTTCCACTCATTGAGTCCCAAGAAATTTCTTAATTTAAAATAACAAACCCTTTTTTCTCTTTTAATTGGGTTCCAAGTCCAATATGAGATTTATCAACTCTATCTAAGTTGTTTCGGTTATCAACCATGAAAATATGTTTTCCCATGAGAATTGTGTTTCCATATGTTTGATAATTGCACTTGTCCAAAACATGATTAGTTATTGAAGTATTAAGTAATATTCATGACTTTCCCATACCATGGTTAATTGTATCCTCATCATATTTCGTTGCATAGTTTGTGCTGGTGGGTTATGAACACCCATTACATAGGAACTCATGCGTATATCGTCTAACATGATATTGAGTATTTCAGAATTGCATGTGTAATATTATTTTCAGAACACTATGATTGACCATATAGATTACCTTTTTACATTTCAATTATAATTTAGTTAGTTCAGTTGGGAGCAGTACTTAGTATCGAGTGAACCTAGGGAGGCTCACCCACCAGTTGAAGACTGAGACCTTTAGTAGAAGTCCCTAAGTTTTAGAACTACGGTGCCACCATAGGTTATGAGGGTTCACCCACCAGTAAAAGACTGATGCCCTAGTCCTTTGGGATATTAATTTAGTAGATTTACGTCAGCCAGTGTTAGTACCCTTGGAAAGTTACTCGTACCCATTAATTAGGGTTAAAAGTTGGACCCCAGGTTTGCTTAGATTTGGGGTATGTCTAATACAGTTATCTCCCATATTCTTCAATTCAATTTTAGTATATATATATATATATTCAATTTTTGTTTCAGCTTAGATATGCATGACCTCGCATTTAGTTATCCAGTTATTCAGCTTATTTAGTACATGTTTATACTCGATCTAGCATTTATTTTATATGTTCTTGCATTAATGCTCAGTTATACCAGTTAGCCTTTTTATCCTGCATACTTAGTATATTCTAAGTACTGATTGTATACTCTCTTTTACACTATATTGTCTTATAATATAGGTTCGGATGCTTAGATACCGGATGGACATAGTCAGTTTTTGTTCTACTCTACAATAGTGTAGTGATTCCTCATCGTTCGAGGATGGGTTATTAGTCATCACCTTTAATATTTTACTTTATTTCAATTATTTGGGTATTTTTCCCATCAACTCCCCACATTTTAGAGGCTTTCAGACAGTGAAACATGTTTCTAGTTTTATCAGATACTCAAACATGTTTGATATTATTTCCACTACTACTTATTATTATATTTTCTATTTTAGCTTCCACCGATTATTTTGTTACTTTCTCTAGTGTTCACAAAAGGTATCAAACTGTGGTGATGTTGGGTGTATTTATGCATTCTAGCATTACTATTCTAGTTTTTTAGCCTTATTTTGAGGATGATTCTTTTGATATATGTGTTTATAATGATATAAATGAGCATTTATGCGTCCAATTATGTGTTTACAATATTTAATGGTGTTTTCACATGAGTTTTGATTCAATTTAAGCATTTAGAGTTCAATCGAGAAAACTAGTGTTACTAGCTTGAGCTAGGTATTTGTCTAGTCTATCGTATTGTGTTCTAATATGTTCTAATGAGTTCTTAAGGTTGTTATTGTGTATTTATATGTGAAACAAATTTTTTATAATGTTCAAGGGTCAATTGGATCAAGACAAGACTCAAAACAATGAGTTAAAGATCATAGTAAAATTAGCCTATGCTTAGCTCGTATTTCTAGTTCACTGTTGAGGATGTTGTGTTATTTTAAGCTTTAAATTGTTGTGTTTAATTCTATAGTATGATTTTTAATGGATTATAATGATATATAAAGGATATACAAGCTTTAAATAAAGTTGAAACTACTCAAAAAGGCTTGGAATTGACCACGAAAACATAAGACACAAGCTGGACACAATTTGGAACCCTTGAATATCTTGGGCATGTGTGGGATGTGTAATTGGCAAATGGGTGCATGATGCACACCATTATATTAATAAGAAGCTTAAAATGGTGGAATCGATATTATATGGAGAAACATTAAATTTAACGTTACCATCTCGATTGACCGGCGAACTCTGACGCCAGCGACGGTGCGGACGTACTGAAAGCATACAAGATCTACCTTATCTCTCTCTTTCTCTCTCATCCTTTAGATCTCTCTCTACAG
The DNA here is from genome assembly GCF_002878395.1 of Capsicum annuum. Lineage (NCBI taxonomy): Eukaryota > Viridiplantae > Streptophyta > Magnoliopsida > Solanales > Solanaceae > Capsicum > Capsicum annuum. Next base: position 92,231,904 of record NC_061116.1, on the reverse strand, counting down.
GTTTCTTGTTCTCATCTCCCCCACCCCCACCCCTTTTCTTGTCCCATGACAGCTATCATCAGTGGGCTAGTGTTCCCTTCGGTTTGACTCAGGTATTGGGGAAGGTACTCATCAGCGGCCTAATAGGTAGGCCGACGTTCGACGACCTCTAGATTGTGACGTCTCTAAAGAAGCTTCGGCGAATCTCCGAGGACATTCCGATGATGTAACCAGTGGCCTCTTTGTCGTCGACCTTATTCCAGCAAATACTTTTTAACACCAACATTGTCGGATCAGCAGCACGGAGGCATCCCGATGACATCCAAAATTTGGTTCTTTCATAACTTTATATAGTTTGATTTCTTTATATTATTTTGCTCCTTGTCTTTTCCTTGGTGCCAGGACATTAGTGTGGTCTATTTTTCTTACTGTTAGTTTTGTCCTTACCTCAGTTTCATTTTTCTCCTTATTTGAGTTTAGTTTTGTTTCTTGATTATTTCTTCTAATTTGTGTGAGCCTTGTATTTCCTGCTGCTACTTTGTTACCACCATTGTTTATATTTTTTTATATTTTCTTGTAGTAATGGCTATGGGCATTGATAGTTAGATAGGGTCATATCCGAGGGGGTTGGGGTGGAGGATTGTTATGGGGGAGGGGAAAGAAGAAAGGGTGAGGGTGGGAGGGAGGCCAAGTTTAGCCTCAGGGGAGGTAAAGGAAGATGTGTGGATAGAGATGGTAGGCTAAGGGTTGGGTCTTGGAATATAGGGACTCTTCAGGGTAAGTCCATAGAGCTTGTAAAGATTCTTAGAAAGAGAAGGATTAATATTGCGTGTGTTCAAGAGACCAAGTGGGTAGGGTCTACGGCTAGGGATGTGGATGGTTACAAGCTTTGGTAATCTGGGAGCGAGAGGCGTAGGAATGGAGTTGGCATTTTAGTAGATGAAGAGCTTAGAATTCAGGTAGTAGAGGTAAATAGGATCAATGATAGGTTAATGACTATTAAGTTGGTCATTGGGGGGTTTACCGTGAATGTGTATAGTGCTTATACGCCGCAAGTGGGCTTGGATGGGGAGGAGAAAATATGGTTTTGAGAGGATTTGGATGAGGTGGTGAGAGGTGTGCCTAGCTCAGAGAAGATTATTGTAGCAGGAGATTTCAATGGGTACATCGAGGCGTTACTGGGAGGCTTTGGTGATGTGCGTGGTTGTTTTGGTTTTGGGGAAAGAAATGAAGAGGGGGCTACACTATTGGATTTTGCGAAGTCCTTTGGGCTGGTGGTGGTGAACTCGGGCTTCCCGTAGAAGGACGATCACCTGATCACCTTCTGAAGCGCAATAGCCAAGACCCAGATTGACTTTTTGTTGCTTAGGAAAGGAGATAGGGTATTGTGTAAGGACTGTAAGGTCATCTCGAGTGAGAATCTTTTGACCCAGCATAGGCTCTTGGTTATGGATTTAGGTATAAAGAAGGATAAAAAGAGAAGTGGTAAGGAGTGTATACCTAGAATTAAGTAGGACGGCTTGACGCCAGTGAATGCGTGGAAGATAGGGGAGAAGTTGGTGGGAATAGGGGTGTGGAAATGTAGAGGGGATGTGGATAGTATGTGGGATAGGGTGGCTAGGTGCATTAGGGAGAACGTTATTGAGATTTTAGGTATTTCTAGGGGTCGGGCAGAGTATCATCGGGGGGATTAGTGGTTGAATGAAGAGGTTAAGAAGAAAGTGGAGACCAAGAAAGGGGACTATGCTAAGTTGTTTGAGAGTAAGGACGAAGAAGAAAAATGGGTAAACAGGAAAGAGTACAAGTTAGCTAGGAAGGAGGCTAAATTAGCAGTTACAGCGGCTAAGACGACAACTTTTGAGAGCTTGTATGCGGGGTTACAGGAGAAAGGAGGGGGAAAAAGTTGTTTAGACTCGCTAAGTCTAGGGAGAGAAAGGGTCGTGACCTCAACCAGGTGAAGTGTATTAAGGGTGAGGACAGTACAGTGTTGGTAAAGGAAGGCCACATTAAGAATAGATGGCAGTCGTATTTTCATAGGCTCTTGAATGACAAAGGGGATAGAGCTATTGTGTTAAATGATCTAGAGCACTCAGATGAGTGTCGGGATTTTAGTTATTGTAGATGTTTTAAGGTAGAGGAGGTTAAAGAGGCTATTCACAGGATGCGAAGGGGTAGGGCGACGGGGCTTGATGAGATACCGGTGGATTTTTGGAAGTTTTCTGGCGAGGCTAGTATAAGGTGGTTGACTGGATTGTTTAACAAAATTTTTAAGATGGCGAAAATGCTCGAGGCTTGGAGGTGGAGTACTATGATCCCTCTTTATAAGAACAAGGGTGACATTTAGAGTTGCGATAACTATAGGGGTATTAAGTTATTGAGTCACTCTATGAAGATTTGGGAGAGAATAGTCGAGGTGAGGCTGAGACAGATAGTGTCTATTTTGGAGAACCAGTTTGGATTTATGCTTGTCCGCTTGACGACGGAGGCAATTCACCTGGTACAGAGGCTGGTGGAACAGTATAGGGAAAGAAAGAAGGACCTGCACATGGTGTTTATCGACTTAGAGAAGGGATACGACAAAGTCCCCAAAGAGGTGCTTTGGAGATATTTGGAGGTGAGTGGAGTCCCAGTGGCATATATCAAAGCAATTAAGGACATGTATGATGAAGCTAAAACTTAGGTGGGGAGGGCGAGAGAAGACTCAGAGCATTTCACTATCATGGCAGGATTTCATCAAGGATTTTCTCTTAGTCCCTTTTTTGTTTGCTTTGGTGATGGATGTGTTGACATGGCATATTCAAGGAGAGGTGCCTTGGTGTATGCTTTTTGCAGATGATGTAGTTTTGATTGATGAGACGCAGGGGGGAGAGTGTAAATGATAAATCAGAGGTATGGAGACAAACTCTTGAGTCTAAAGGGTTCAGGTTGAGTAGGAGCAAGACAGAGTATTTAGAATGCAAGTTTAATGACATGAGACTGGACAATGAGGTGGTAGTGAAGTTGGAATCACAGGTGGTATGTAAGAGGGATAGTTTCAAGTATCTCGGGTCTGTGATTCAGGGTAATAGTAAGATTGATGAGGATGTCTTGCACCATATTAGGGTGGGATGGATAAAGTAGAAGCTCGCTTCGGGGTGTTGTGCGATAAGAAGGTGCCGCGAAAGCTTAAAGGCAAATTCTACAGGGTGGTAGTCCGTCCAGCCATGTTGTATGGAGCGAAGTGTTGGCCAGTTAAGAACTCCCACATTCAAAAAATGAAGGTGGCAAAAATATAGATGTTGCTTTGGATGTGTGGGCTGACTAGGGGGGATAGAGTTTGGAATGAGACTATCAGGGAGAAGGTTGGTATGACTCCAGTGGAGAATAAGATGTGGGAAGTCCGATTGAGATGGTTCCAACATGTGATGAGGAGGGGAATGGATACCTCGATTTGTAGGTGTGAGAGGCTAGCTTTGGATGATTTTAGGCGGGGTAGGGGTAGGCCAAAGAAGTACTGGGGAGAGGTGATTAGGTGGGACATAGAGCAGTTATAGCTCACTGAGGACATGACCCTAGATAGGAAGATCTGGATGACTCGATTAGGGCAGAAGGCTAGGGTCAGTTTGGGTCGCTAGTGTTGGGAATTACTTGGTGGGGGTATTATTCTTGTTATGGTACCTTGTATTATGGTTTATTACGAATATGTTTACTTTTCTCTATTTTCTATTGCTTGTGGGTGTCGTATTTATGTTTTGCCATCTTGTTCCATGATTTACTATGTATTTGTGTAGTATTCCGTGTCTCGAGCCGGGAGTCTATAGGAAACAGTCTTTCTACTTCTTTAGAGGTAGAGGTATGGACTGCGTACATCTTACCCTCCCCAGACCTCACTATGTGGGAATACACTGGGTTTGTTGTTATTGTTGTTGTTGCTTAAATGGTGAAACACTGTGTCACGGTGTCGATTCAATTAACAATTGTCCAAAAATAGTTGCTTAATGTGATTTCACTGCTTTGTAGTGAGGACCAAAATCGGGAAAAAGTGCCCAATTATGGTATTTGGTGTCCAGTGATGGAATTTGACACTATGGTGCAACGCGTTGGGGACAAAATTCGGGATGATTCTACCTTTCTAAACTATAATGATGTGGAAACCGAATCCAAGTAGGGTTATGACCTGCATACTATAAATATAACGTCTTAAAACACGTCTTGAACATCTTGGAACCCCTAGATTGCTTGGAACATCATTGGAGGCTACCACAACTTCTTTTTAGGTTTTTATTTCTCTTATTTTCCTTTATTTATGGTTTAATAATTCATACAATTATTTGGATGTTGATTACGATTATGAGTGGCTAAAAACCCTCTTTCTGGGGTTAAAGCCAAGAGCATGAGTACTATTATTTTGAATTATGTTTGTTTGATTTGCTTATCATTATTGGTTGTTTGTTTATTCTTGTTATAACTATTTTAAGGATTCAGAACCCTTAGAATACATCAATTGTCTACCTTTTGATCTCGGGAAGGGAGAGAGAACATGAGAATAAACAAAGTATGGTTTTCCATTTCTTTATGTAATAAGGAATTCAAATTAGTATTTAGGACAGGGAAGTACTTAATTGCCTTACTTGATTCAAATGTAGGATGATAGTTTAAAGAACTTAAGTGGACCATTACATCCCCACTCAACTATATAGTTGCAAGGTTCAACTTAGATAAAGGATTAGAGGTTGGAAAACTATAATCATGCAACTAACCCTACGAATCAACAACTAAGATAAGCAAGTTAACGAATGAAGTTCAATAACATAGTATGATTGTTCGAAAGTGATTTTAACCCTGGGTTTTCTCCTATTGATTGTTTCAAGATTTTTATGTTACACATTGTTTACTTTTCTCGAGTTATAAATTATAAACTCTCTTTTCGGTTATGCTTGTATAAACTAAATCAAAATTGTGAGGTAAAATAAAATTGTTGTTGAATCAAGTCTCTGTGGGATCGATACTTGTCTTATTGAAGGTCACTTTACTACTTGATAAGATCATGTACACTTTTTTGTGCGCTTGGACATTGTCACATAGGTTAGCTTTGGGTCCCCTTGTGACTCCAAGTTTCGTGTTACAACTAGGGGGTAGATTCGGGTCGTGACACCAAGTCTTACACATATAATTTTGGGCTTGCCTATGTGGTTTATTTTCATTGATGCACCATATCCATACTTGGTAGAACCTTTAATAATCATAGTTATATGTATGAGAAGTACAAGGTTATGGGTTGGGGCAGCTATAGTAAAGATCTAAATGCAGGAAAAGCACAACAAGATAGAAAATAACCTAGTGGATCATTACAAAGTGGGAAGTGAGAAACATTATTTAGATATTTAAGTTAATGACAATCTAAATAAAATAAATGAGTAGAATTAGAAAATTATTTTTATTGATAATAAGAAAAATTCTAAAATTTATTTACACAAATGGAAATAATAGGTAATAATAATTGTATAACATTTTCTTATGCGGTGATATAAATATAATGGGAAAAGTCAGCAATTTACTTTGAACTTGCCCTAAAAAGTCGATAACACACTCAAACTATTGCAACAATCTATTACACACCTATACTATTTAAAAGTAAATTTATTTTCACTCTGACACACATAGAGCCAGTCACATGATTGAAGGTGTTACACACTCGTGCACATCTCACCACAATATCACTGCCATATCACATTTTATGTCAGATTTACAAAAAACGTCCGTCACCCTAATTACTTCGTCTTTCCTATCCATCATCACAATCCAAGATTAAACCACAACAGTTGATTCCATCACCAAACTCATATCATCACCACCAACAACTAAATTCACTATCGAAATCACCCACAGCCACTGCTACCATAAAAATTTACAAACAACCATCATAAATTCAATATCAGAATCATATTAGCACCCTTATTACTACTAAAAATTGTAAAGAGTCACCCCAAAATTCAACACCCATAACCAAACTCATCATCGAAATCATATCACAATCATTTTCAGTATTAAAACATACAAAGAACCACTATACAAATTCAACACCCACCATTGAATCCACATCAAATCACACCACACTGTCAATGCTGAAATTCACAATAATAATCATTACAAAATTTTATTTTTACCCCAAATTACTTTGCTAAATCATTCGCCACCAGATCCATTATCGTTGTCACCATAAGAATTAGTCACACCCATAATAGTAAACTCAGAATTCATCACCAAAATTGACACCGACTTCATTGTAAATTATCAAAATAAGAGACGTACCACCATCAATTTTATAAACCCATCATTAACTTCTTCAGCAATGTAAATTTCATTCAAGCTCAAGAAGGAAAAGGGTGAAAACAAAAAGTCCATTAGTGAAGGAAAATGAAGTGGTTTAGATTTAAAAAAAGTTAGAGAAGAGAAGATTAATGGAATGAAGAAGAAAATAAGTAGGGAAGGTTGGTCCACTGAGAATGCACAAAGAGGAAGTGGTTTTTTTTCCTTAATTTGACTCCTATACGCGTTTTTCTTTTTTTACTTTTAATTTTTTTCCACATCAACTTTTTGGATGGAAATAAATTTACTTTTATGTAGTACAAGTGTCTAATAGGTTATCATAATAATTTGAGTCTGCAATTAACTTTTTGAAATAAGTTCAGGGTGTATTTGATGTCTTTACCCTAACTATAATTAATAAAAATAAAGATACAGTTTATAATAACTTCCTAAATCAACTTATATTGTATATAAATATAAATTATAATTCATAATATTATGTAAATGACAATTAAAACTCATTTATCTATATAGATAATAGAAAATAAGAGAGACTAAAATATAAACATACTGACATGCATGTGCAAACAAATATACATGCTTAATGCTTATAATAAACTAATAATAATAAAAATAGCATTACATTATGTGAAAAGTGTATGAAAGAATTATATTATTTATATCATTAATAAAATTAAATGAAACTCTATAAATATGTGTGATGAGGTTATATTCTCTATTTTCATGCATTTTAAGTTTTTTTATAGCTGCTAAAAGTCATTTATAACTTTTCGAGACAGGTAGTTTGGTTTTCGAGCAGCTTGTTTGAGTTTTAAGCCAATTTCTCCATTTTGTATTTTTTTGAAGTTAAGAACTTTGACTTCGATCAAACTTTTAGCAAATAACATTAAATGAGAATCTGACACTTTCATTAGTTTTAAAATATCACTTTGGGCGTGTGGGACCTTTGGTTTGGGTGTCGAGATTTCTATACTCATTTTGAACTATTGGGTAGGTTTTTGGGTGAATAGAAAGATTGGACATGGGTAAATATTTCATAAAAAAATCCTCAAATATGAATTTTGTTGATTCGAGTAAGTCCAGAATGTTGTTTTTTGTATGGTTCATTTGCGTGTAAAAAGTTCTAAATGAATCCCAAGGACCTGTTCAGAGTTATTTTTAACTAGTTTTGCTGATATTGTAGCAACTGTGGGTAGGTAAAATTTGCCCTTTGCATGTGCAACCTACCTCTTATGCATGCACGAAAAAGGTTGGTCTGGCCATCTTGAGATTATTCTTCTCGTGCATGGTGAGGCGGCCTCGTGTATGAAAGGTTGGGCTAGTGGACCTTCGTACGCATGACAAGGGTCCTACGTGCGTATAGAAGGGACCCCTGGCAGTTATAACCTTATACCTTCCATTTTGAAATTATTTTATATATCTTTTTCCAACCTTGTTGATCTTAAAAGCTTGGAGAAATTAGCAGAAATCGTCAAACTAAAGTCTGATAATTGCACCTCCCATATCCATTTCCCATTACTTGTTCTGTCAAATCTCATCCTAATTCTGTGTAGATTATTAGTTTTGAGTCTTCATTTTCTTTATCTTTGTGGGATGCTTTGGATCTAATTTTGGATCCAATATTTCTCAACATTTGAGCATATGTTACTTATCCGACAAGGTATATAATTACGGGTTCAACTTTTAAATTTCATAAATAGGCTCCACAGGTGATTATCAACCTAACTTTTGGCCCAAAGGATTAGATTGTGATATGTGTTACTGTTCTCTTCTTCAAAATAATTTTATATTTTGATAGTGTAACAACCCTTTCCATTGTTATGATATATCTTAGAAAGCAAGAGTTTAGATTAAGATTCCCCTTAGATAAGTGGTAAAAATTTTATGCTAGGCTTGTCTTGAATGAATTTCAGGTGTGGTGTGGCATAGGTGAAGTTTTTAATGTATTAGTTGTTGATTATATTATTTAAGATTATAATATCATATCTATGAGGTTAGAAAGTTCATAGAAATTCCCAAAACTAAATTTGGGTTAGTACAATTCTAGCTATAGCATTTGATGTAAAAGGGGTTAATTTGGGAGGTCAAAATCTTAGAGTGTATTGTAAAATTGGGTAAAATGGGGAAGCTTCTAAACTCTCTGCATAACCTAACCCACTATAAGGGGTGACAGGCTGCTACCACGATCCTGCTATAGTTGGAATTTTCCAATATAGCAAGATTATCTTTTGCCAACTTTGGTATAGTGAGTAGATCCCACTGTATCGATACTATTATATCAGGAATTAGGCATCTATAGGTATCTAAGGGTAGTATATAGTATATTTTACCTAATAATATTATTATAATTTCAAAAAAATTTAGAGTTTAGGGCAGGGAAATTATGAGCAATTCTTCTCATTCTTCAAGAATTCCATTATTGAGGTGAGTTGTTACACCTATCTAACTAGATTATCATCTATTAATCCTTAGAATCTCTAGGAAATTATCATGGCGGAGAGATTAAACTTTACCTACATAAAATTTTTAGTGAAAAGTGGTGAAAAGATATATAAAACTTAGAATTTAACTTAGAGTTACTAGCTTTTAATTTTCCATGCTAGAATTCACCCTCGTAATATAATATAGGAGGAATTGAAGTAGAATGAAATGAAAGATAACCCTAGAATTAGGGAATTATTTATGAACTTGATCTTAGGGTTATGAATTTAGGTTATAATGCCTAGAATTGTTACAATATTGGTTGAATTATTTTCCATGTGCTATTTGTAGAACAAAATCAATCCAAAGCTATGAGAAATGGCAAGACTTAGGCGAGTTAGAGCATTGAAAAACTTAGATTATGATAATTGACGGTTGAATTAAAACTCAAGTTGATTGTACGTGTGCTTGTTAACTAACTATTTGTGGAATTATTGCAAAGCATGGTAATGAATGTTGAACTTGTTACTTATAAATGAATGTTGGACATTGATAATCTACAATAGTAAAATGGACCTTGTTTGATGTACAAGGTGGTTGATTCACTTATTATCAGTTTGTACTTATTTTATGGTATTGATTGTTTTTGTGAAATAAACCTATAGGGTTGATCATGATTGAATTGGTGTATTTCAGAGAGAATAAAGGTGGAGACATTGGACTAAGGGTGGTATTTTCATTGGTTTGGGATAAGGGTGGCCAACATTAGTTGATTTGGTTATTTGGTAAGTGGATTGATCTCGTCCCTTGTAGGTTATAACTAGTGGTCATATATAAGACCCATAGCATGTGTGTACACGATAAATTTGAGATTTGATGTTTGTTTAGTGAAACAGGTTACATTGTTGTTTATTATATTTAGATTCTATTGGGTTACAAGTTTTTGATATTGTACGTAAAATGAATTAATGGTTGTTATTGTACAATAATAAAGTCTTTATGAGAAAGTAATAAATTTAATTGTATAGGGATTCATTGTAGTTGAATTGAATTGAACACCATTTGTTAAGAGGAATTAATTATTTACTTGACTTGATTTGTTTAAGTGCTTATTTGGATGGTGGTTCTCGTGGTATGATATGGTATGGTTACTAGAGGAATCATGTATGTTTGATTATTTTCTAAAAGGTATGGTATGTTATGGTATCTTTTCATAGTTTTGAAACCATGAAATACCTCAATTTATAGAACCACTGGTTTTGGTAGTATCCTATGATTTTCTAATATAATATTATCTAATCCTATTTTACACTTTACCCTATATTACATCCTACCCTAATATTTTTTATACTTTTTTGCTCAATCCCTCCTCTGCGTTGTTCTACACCATTTTCAGAATGATTATATGTGGACTGTTAGATGGCTCTTGCAGTTAGTTATTTCACCTTAATTCAACACATCTTGATCAGGGGTGGTATAACACTCTGGTATGTCTTCCTTCTATTATATGGATCCATGACTATAACACTTTCCACCAGTGCTTACCAAGTCTTTGTGGAATCTCTTGATCTCTCCCCATTATACTGGTTAGTAACACAATTGGTGGTTGCTTTAACTCTAGCTCCCTACTTTACATATGAAGCAATTCAGTTCCCATTTTTCCCAATGTACCATTGGATGATTCAATGGATAAAGTGTTAGGGAAACTCAAATGACCTGGAGTTCTACAATGATGTGAGGAAGAGGTTAATAAGACTCACAACTATTGGTTTCACTGCTCTTTCGATAGCAAGAACAAATTCTAGTCTAAAACGGCAGGAATGGTATTCATGGATAGTATTTGATTACATCTTTCTCCAATATTTTCGTCCATTTTTTATTGTTGTACGTTGTAAGCCAACTTGGCATATGTATTATATAACATCCAAAAGAAAACACTCAGCTTGTAATCTTAATAAAAACAAAGTGCATCCAAATGATTGAATTACCTAAATTATGCAAGTAGTTGTTAAGAGTAAAAAAGAAGGAATTTCAATGCATCAAAATTCATTTGGAACTTTGGGGGCACACTTGAATAAGTGGTGGAACTTTATTTTGTTTTTCTGAGTTTAGTTTGGTGCCAATTCTTTTTTCTACTGCCAATTCCTAAACCCTGTTAGTATTTATTATATTTACCTATATTCCAATCCATATCTTCTTACTGATCTATGACCGTTAAAATTGTATATTATTAAAGATAAAAAGATGGAAGATCTAATCATTAGTCATAGAACATTAGAGATACTATAAAAGCACTATTGCATATCATGTGAGAATTTATAAGAAGTGAGAAGACTCAAAGATTATGCTTCACAAACTACGTAGGTTCCATCATATTAAAACAATACAAGTTATAACTCCATAGGCTCTAATAAAGATCCAATTATAAAGGGTTGCTTATTAAAAAACCAACTAGAAAAAGAAAACTTCTCTCAAAATTATTGAATAAGGATTTTGATCTATAGCTTTCACAAGCTCCTTCCCTAACTACTTAACTCCCTCCCATTTTATAGGAAATCACGCATTGTACATCATTTAGGGGCTACTCAAGCTAAGAGTCAAAAAAATCCAGCATAACATGTCTTAACAGACAAAAATTGGGCCAGAGATTTGTAAATTTTCCACAGCCAACATGAATATAGTAATAATTATCTTACATCTTGTAGAATTATGAGATCTTTTTTGTTGAAATACTGGAAGAAGAACAGTTTACCTTTCTAAAAAACATGAAGCTTTATGCAATAATTTAAAAAATAATTGAATAATCAGTAATCACCTAATTTAAGTAATAATCTACATGCCTCAAAAGTTGCAGATAAACTTTGTGTAAATTTTATTTGTATTATTAAAATAATATTAAAATAGTGGATGATCTAGATGTGCTGCACTTGTGTTTATATTTGTCTTTACATACATGTATGTTTTTTTATAGATGTGTAATATCATAACTAATTTTTATCAAATATATTTTTGTATGTATGTAGTTTAATTGGTTGATGCATCTCCCTTAATTTTATTATAGATGAATAATCATAATAATCAAGATAGTAGTGACATATTGAGACAAGTGAGATCATTAGCTTCATATGCTGCTATTCAATTAGTTATTTAATTTTGGACTTATGTTTTTGAAATTGAATATGATCAACGTATAATCACACATGATATACGACTTGAAAGAGAGAAAGCTCGTGATGAATTATTCAATCATTTATTTTGATAGAACTTTATCACGAATGACCCCATTGAATTTTACTGGTTTGTGTGAAATTTTAGTTAGAGATAGATGACTTAGACCAACACTTCAAGTTACAGTTAAAGAATAAGTTTCAAAATCACTTTACTTGTTATCACATGATGTGACAAATCATGAGCTATCTTTCATCTTTCAATGATCTGGAAATTAGGTCAGTCGCCATTTTCATGTTTTCCTACAAGCTATCTTTGGGTTATATGAAAAATTTAGTAAACAACTTGATGGCTCACATGTTCCTTCTAAAATTGCTAGCAATCAAAGATTCTACCAATATTTTAATGTAAACACAATTTAACATTATTTAAATTTAATCTAATATCAAGAATATTTATATTATTGATAGATATTATAATATAAGGATTGTATTGGTGCAATTGATGGAACACATATACGTGTTAAAGTTTTACAAAATAAAGCACCAAAATATCGTGGGAGGAAAGATTATCCAACTCAAAATGTACTAGATGCATGTACATTTGATTTAAATTCATATGTATTAGATGGGTGGGAAGGTACAATGTGTCATTCAAGAATCATAAAAGAAGCACTAAATATCCAAGATCAACTAAAAATTTTAGAAGGTAAAATAATTTTTGTTATTTATATATATATATCTAGATTTAGGCATATATGATAAGTATGTGATTGTATCTTTTGTTTTTTATGGTTAGAAAATTCTACCTTGTTGATGCTAGAATCATGTTGAGAAGTGGTCTTATTACACCTTATCGGGGGGAGAGATACACTTGAAAGAGTATTCAAGAAATCTACCCAAAAATTCTCATAAATTATTTAATTTATGACATACTTCTTTGCATAATACTATCGAACGATCATTTGGAGTTCTTAAAAAGAGATTTCCTATAATTTCCAGCTCAACTGAATCATTATACCAAATTAAAACCCAAAAGTTGATTATATTTGCATGTTATTTCTTGTATAACTATTTAAGAGGTGTAGATCCAAATGCTGAGTTTCTCTCTCAAGTTAATGCAGTGCTAATGAAAGATAACACTGTGCGTGAATAACCTCCAAATTCTAGGGAGTGTAATAAAGAATTTAGAAGGGGGAGTTGATTCGAGATAGAATACCAACTGCAATGTGGACTAATTATCAAGATTAGTTTTCTAGGAAAAAACTTAAGTAATTATTTGTATCACATTTTTTTATTTCATATTATTTTTAAGTAATTTTGTGATATTATTTTTACTAAAAACATTATGCATAGTGATTGACTTTATATTATATTTTTTATTCAATATTTATGTGTGACAGTATTTTTTTTTTGAATTTTATGATTATTTATCTTAATTCTATAGTGGTTGATATGGTGAAAAAAGCAAGGGAATTTACCTCAAATGATCTGAACGTACAAGTGAATTTTGTATATGTTTTAACAAATACAATGGATTATACATTAGTTGATACCTATTGTCATGAGGATGCACTTGGACATAGGGTTGGAGGAACTTTTACTAAGCTCGCAATAGGTAACATTGTGAAGGAGCTATGACCTAAATTTTTGTCTAAGGTTATTAATAAGAAAAAAATTCATAATCGGATGAAAGTGATCAAAATACAATTTAGTAAGTATTATGACACATTTCATCAGTAGAAAATGAGCGTATTTGCATGGGATCCTATCACGCATAAGTGGGATGCTGAACCAGAAGTATGAGATCAACTAATTCAGGTAAATTTACATCACATCATGAATACGTATGTTATACTTATAGTCATAACTAAATTTTTATTATTGTGGTATTGTTAGTTTGAAGTGGTGAAATTCTTCAATAAACTTGGAAAAGTTACTTTTTTCAACATTATTTTCTTTAATAATATTTTGCACTTATAATGTATACGTAAAGCCTTATGCTATTGAGCTAAAAAACAAATCATTTTGAAATTATGAAAAGATGGTGATGCTATATGGAAAGGAAAAAGATATTAAAAACATGATTAGATTGATTCAGATATGTTAAAAAGGAATGCTCATAAAAATTCAAAATAATCAAGTGTGGATTAATTCATTATTGATGATATAAATAAAATATGTTAAATAAATACTGACTCATTGGAAGATATGGAGGGATATAAACTGGGCAATCAAAGTCAAGCAACTAATGACGCACCTACACCTAATGTCTATTTAAAAGAACCATCACCTACTAGAAATTATTTTTTTTTAAACATGAGCATCTTGAAGGCATGACTGGCATGTTGACAGGTGGTATGGATAACTAAGTTGGGGCTATTAATTGGCTTTCATCCTTCTGAATTTTTGTAAGATCGAGATATGGAATATATTGGAGGAGTTGGATTTGGAATCTAGTGTGGATACAAAGGCTTGTATAGTTCTTTGCCAAAATGCAAGTGCGTGTCGCATATTGATAGGACGTCCAAAAGAACAATGCAAAAATCTTTTATCACAAATGATGCCAGAAGTAGTCAATTAAGTTTAGCTTCTATTTTCTTGCTTAATGATTTATATTTTGGACAATAAAGTATGTTTGAACTTTTGTTGGCACGTTATGCACAAGGTTTATTTGTTTTGGGTTTGGGGTATTCTTGAAGGGTTCAAGTGAACCTAATATATGCTATTTATTACTTAAACAAATGTGTTCTTTGCTTGAGTTCAAGATACCCTCTTCCTTGAATTTTGTTTCCACATGATTGCTCTATAAATGAACTACTTGAACTCGAACCACATTGCTTTGCTTTTCATGTGTTTTGATGGTAAGTTAACTTTTATTATAATTTGAAGCTTGTAGGTTTTGATGAGAGTTGAATCTTATTTATGAGTTAATTTGAGTTGGAATTTAGTTTGTTAATTTTCTTTTAACTTTGTTTTGTTGTGGGGTTAATTCGTTTCTCAAAAAGTCAAATCTTGATTAACTGATTGTTTAATGAGTTGATGATATTCATTTCTTGTTTGTATGATTAATCTTCAAGATTTTACTTTTAGAAGTACCAATTTCGGAATTTGCTTTTTTTTTTTGGTTATAAAGGTTGGTTATTTGAGCTAAGGGTCTTTTAGAAATATCCTCCCATAACCGATAAGGTAGAGGTAAGGTCTGCCTACACTGCACCATCTCAAGACAAGATTTGTGGGACTGTAGTGGATATATTGTTGTTGTTGGTTATAAATATGGGTTCTTTCTATGTGAAAGACTTGGTTTTTTGATAGAACTTTTGTTTTGTTATTTATGCTTTATTTTAGATTAAGCTAAGGCATTTTCTAATAAAACACTCATTAGCCCTAAAATAATGAGTAACTCATGGAATCAAGATATTTTGTGTTATAGAAGAACTTATAGATAGTTGAGTAATGTTGAACACTAGATGCAGGACAATAGAGTTAACAAGAGGTCCCTCTCTTTGGGGATAAATGCTATTTTTTGGTTCATCAATTACAGTTAACATGAATTTTTGCATTCATGGTAGTTTCCATATTTGTAAAATGAGATTGAACTCTACCATTTTTTAAATTTAGGAGTGCCAAACAAGTTTTACTTGCTTTTCATTTGTCCTATTACTAGTTCTTTCATGATATCTATTGCTAGCTACATCAATAGACTAATAAATATATTTTTTGATGCAGTTCTATTTTTTGTGGTGGATCAGTGTTGTATTTATGTTTGCCTACTCCATATTCTTTCATTGCAAATCAAACATGAGCAGGGTCTTGCAAACTACTGCCTTCTTTGTAAACAACACTTGCACATGCTATGCATTTTTCCTTATTCTTGAAACAATTAGTCTCCGTGATTCCTTTTTGTTTACCCACCACTTCTACCATGCTGTAAAAAGTGAATGAAAATCCTTCTTGGTTTTTTATTATCTGAGCGCTCTTCAGTGATTTGAGAAGTTAAAAAAAAAAAGGGTTTCTATCTTTGTGCTCGATATCATTTTATGACTTTTTTTGTGATTTAGGAAGCGACATAAAATGGGAAAGGTTTCTTGTTTTTGGTCAGGTAAAAATTGGCAGCAAAACTAGCAGAAGTTCAAATAAAACTGTAGTTAACATCCATATATGAGTTGGAAATTTAACCTTATTTTTGTACGAAGCTATGTAGTTATATATTTTTGTATCCTAGAGCAGATCTTGTTCTTACCAATATTTTTTCTATCCTTAGAGCATATCTTGTTCTTAAAAGCAATTGTTTTTTTCATATGATGCAATCACATAACTTTTCCATGTAATAACCACGAGTCAACTTCGAAGGCATTGGATGAAAGTTGCTGGTAGGGCATTCATGCCATAGAGATCTTAATTGGCACGATATAAAGAAGTTTCTCATATATTATATTCATTCTAGCAAGTTGAAACCTAGGAGAATTCTCCTTTTATTTTCTTAAGAATGGTGGACAAACTATAAAGTTGCTAAGATACATAACCTTGAAGGGTGTTCATGCAACCAAGGAAATGGAAAGCACCCTCCAAGGATACAGAACAATGTGAAGGATATTTTTTGTTTAACATTTTCACTTAATTTTTTCCTTCAAGGTAATGTAGATATCAAATAATTAGCCCTGATCTGCAATAGTTTAGTATAAATAATTATTGAAAGATGATTCAAATATTCGTCTTCAACTCAAAAAGCACCCACTACTGCAAATATATTCAGCTGATCGTTGTCCCAAAACTGAAATATCCTCATAACACTTTTGTTTTTTAGTAACAATGAAAACATTAGCTATAAGATTGACACAAATCCAACAAGAACAAAAGGAGAACAACTAGGAGCAAGGGGGAAAAGCATAGGATCAAAACCATATACTAGAATGGACAAAATGCTTATCATGCTTTAACTTGAGAGCTTAAAATTTGAAAAGAATATCAAATATTAAATTGTAGAATAGGAATACCACTTCTTAGAAGTCCATATAGATATAGAGGAAATATTAGACAATCAATACTTAAGATCTGACCAGAAAACTTATTGAGAGCACTCAAAGATAGACACGTCAAAGACTAATCAAGTTTAACTAAGACTGTCCATGAAGGTTGCAACTCAAGTTTAGTAATCGTTTTGTCTAGTTTTTGAAGTAGAGCCTTAGAGTAATCGGTAAAGTTGTTGTCATGTGACCAGGAGGTCATAGGTTTAAGCTGTTGAAATAACCTTGAATATAAATGCAAGGTAAGGTTGCGTACAACTAACTCGTGTGGTCCGACCATCTCTGGATGTGCGCATGGAGGGAGCTTTAGTACACGAGTTGTCCCTTTTTTGTTTATTTTTTGTCTGTGTCATACTTCTTTAGAAAAAACGTTGTTCTATTGTTTTGAAGTTGAGGTTCTTCTTATTCTTAAATTAATTTGTTAATTTAATTAATTATTAAATATGATATCTAATGCAATAACTGGTGATAGTACAAGATCTACTTTTTGGCTCTACATCTTAATTCTCAAGCATATAGAATCAAACATTCAACATTCAACAAGTCCAAACATCATCTTAAATTTTGTTTTTTTGTGAGCATGTGTTTATGGTTTTTATATTTTGAGTCCCTTAGTAAAAATCTTGATTTCACCACTGATTTTATATATATATATATATATATATATATAACATACCCCAACATTACTGTGCTCCCAGATCTTATGAATTAAGTGGATTAACCAATGTCATATCTTTAAAGTTTCATGACTATTTCATGAATGTAAAATATTAATTTTGTTCGAATTTTCATGATTTTAGCAACTTAATATATTTACAAGACATGATTTTTGATAATTTTGTAGTAAAATATTATTTTACTAACAATTGTTGATAAATTTAAAATTTATAACAATTAAAGGCATTTTAGTAAGCTTACCTATTACGATATAGTACCACAACATCAAAACAAACAATAAAACTACTATTAAATGGCAATGAATGATACTTTCCATTCAAATATTATATTGTACTATACTTATAACACCCCGAATCTGGTACTCGCAATGCTACACGATGCTCACGATCCCAAAGGACCACAAGATAACCCATGACTGATATTTATACTTGTACACTGTATAACATACTAAATATAATGCAGAAATAGAGGCTGAAAAACCATAAGGTTCAAAACTACATGACTGATAAAATATAATATCTGAGTGGGGTAATAGAATACCGAAAACTAAAATACTATCTGAATATGTTGTAGTCTGAAAAATATCTAAAACACAATTGTCTCGATAAGGAGTTGATGGGATATGTCCCCGACTAACTCCAACTTATAAATTAATCAATGAGATAATAAATAAATGATCATGTCCTTAAAGATGAGGACTCACTGATAACTCTAACTGCTGAGACTGGAATGCTACTGTTAGTTTAGAGCTCATGCTTCTGAACCTATTCTATAAGATACCAAAGCTCAAATGCATTAGTACTTTGAATGTACTGGTACGCATGGAAGGTACGCTGAATGCATAGGGTTCATATGCATGAACAATACTGGCTAACTGACTAATATAAAAGTGAGAATACATGCATGAATATGTCGTAACTATATCTGAGATTCTCATAACATAAGTTTATTGATAAGTAACATGACTTATAACTGAATTCTGATGGCTGATATCACTGATGACATGAGTGACTGTATCTGATAGTTCCGAATTTAATGGAACTAGCTGAGTTCTGTAGTGTTCTGAGTTGATTGTATCTGACAGTCCTGAATTCTATAGAACTATCTGAGTTCTATTACTGAGATTGAATGACTATATCTGACAGTTCGGATTTTGTAACTAAAACTATGGGAAGTGATCATGGATTACTGAACTGAACTAAACTGAATTAACTGAGTTTCGTTGACTGACAGAATAGTACTGAGATTACTGTATTACTGAGATTTTGTGTCACATGACTGACTGAGTTCTATGCACCATGGCTTCACTAAGGATATTATGAAAACATGACATGGAATATAGGCACACAACTATATTTTTTGGGTACAAGAACCCCCAGGACTCAATAGAAGGAAACTGACAAAGCATGACCTTCTTGAGTACATGACCAACATCAACAGTACATAATCCATTGGCTAAGACATTTCATCAAAAACACTTGACACACATAACTTGAACGTGAATGAAGATTTTATATTATCATACTAGTATGGCACTTTACCTTCACATAGGCATTTAATCAAGCATAGGGGGAGCATTCTATGGTTATACAATCTTCAACACGTCTAATAATCCAGGATACATTAATCAACTTGTGAATTGAAGGGTTTATCGTGAATACCGCATAAATCCTCACATACTATAATCAATTCTTGTAATTAATTGTCTATATCATGGAATGAAACGAAACAACAACATGAACAACACTTTTCAATTCAATCAAATCATGAACGTTCGTAAATCTATAAATCTTTGATTTTGAAAAGAGATTCTTGAGCTTCATGGGTGAAAGAGACCCATGAATCAACATATGACATACCTTAGTTCTTGATTTAGCGAAGATTGACCGAGAGACTTTCTTGAAATTGAATCCTCAATTGAACCCTAGCTTGTTCTTGAGAGAAACTAGTATATTTTGGGTTCTAAATACCTGAATCTCGTTTTAAAGGGCTTACATAGGGGTAGAAAATTGACCCTTTTAACCCTGGACGCATCTTTAAAATTAGTGAAAATTTCTTGACCTGGACCCCTGGCGCGACGCGACGCTATCATGTCATGTCACTGGAATTTGATAATTGGGAAATAGGGAAATGACGCGATGTAGAGCCATCACGTTGCCACTTCATTTATGACCTGGAAGTTTGGCACGATATGAAGAAACTGAGTTGGGACACTGAACCAAGGACAATTTCCATTTTATTTTGTGGTGCAGCGCGCCACCAACTAATATGGTGCTGTTTTATGATTGGGACTTAAAATTGTCATAATTTCTTACCCGATTACCAAATTTAGGAAAATTTTATATCAATGGAAAACTTATTGAATTTTCCACATGACAAAATGGGAAAATCTTGAAAATTCCCCATGGAATAAACATCATTCAATTTAGAAGCTAATACTTGACATTCTTGAGACAAAATTAGTTAGGAAACTTTGGGGTACTATAACATCTCTCCTTTGGGAACATTCGTCCTCGAATGAGGCTGACAGAGAGGGGAGAAACGATTATATGAAGTATATATTGAACATGAATAATAAAATATGACTACATAACTGATATTTCTAAGATTCATACAGAACATACATATCTGATGCATGATTTCATGACTGAGATGATACGTGAATGCATGACTGAGTGTACTGATAAGCTGATCACACATATATGATGTGTGAATACATAATGAAATTGATTACATGATTGAGATTTCTAATAAGTGACTCTTCTCATAAAGAGAATGTATGTCTGATGCATGAACACATGACTAATCTGATGCATGAACATATAATTGGATATGCAATGGTACTTAGTACTATGTTTAAAAATGGAATCCTAAACATGAGGACAATACGAAGTTGTAAATGAAATTTGGACATGAAAACTGAAAAGCTTAAGGAGAACTGTTACCTTGAGTTTGATCTGAGTCCGTGGAGAAGAGGTGAGGGTACTTGGTACGAATGTCTGCTTCTGCTTCCTAAGTAGCTCCCTCAATGGACTGATTTCGTCAAAGAACTTTGACTAGAGGGACTTCTTTGTTCTTCAGTCTATGATTCTGGTAGTCTAGAATTTTGACTGGAATCTCCCCATAAGAAAGGTTATTCTGAACACTATGCTATGAATAGGTACTATAACTGCTGGGTTACCTATACACTTCTTGAGTAAAGAGACATGGAAGACTAGATGAACTGTGGCTAGATTTGAAGGCATTCGAGCTCATAATCTACCTTTCCAAAGAGACTGAGAATTTTGAAAGGACCAAAATATCGGGGACTGAGCTTTCCCTTCTTAACGAACCTCTTCACTCCCTTCATGGGAGAGATCGTTAGATAGACATAGTCACTAACCACAAACTCAAGATCCTTTCTACGCATATTTGCATAAGAATTTTTGCAGCTCTAAGCAGCGTAGAGTGTTTCTCTGATCAACTGGAATTTCTCTAAGGCATCGAACAACAAGTCAGGTCCTATCACCGAGGCCTCAATAACTTCAAACCAACCGGCTGGAGATCTGTATCTCCTACCATAGAGAGCTTCGAATGGAGCCATCTAAATAGTATAAGGATAGCTATTATTGTATGTAAACTCAATCAAAGGCAAGTGGTCATCCCATCTACCCTTGAAATTAATTGCATACGCCCTTAGCATATCTTTTAGGGTCTAAATGGTGTTTTTTGCTTGACCATCTGTCTGAGGATGAAAGTCTGTACTGAGATGAACTTGGGTACCAAGACCCTTTTGGAACGCTTTCTAGAAATAAGAGGTGAACTAGGTACATTTGTCTGAAATAATGGATAATGGAATACCGTGTAATCTGACCAACTCCCTGATGTAGAGTTTGGTGTAATCCTTGGCTGAATAAGAGGTATGAACTAGAAGAAAATGGGTTGATTTGGTCATTCTATCTATAATGACCCAAACTTAATCATGCTGGCGACGAGTACAAGGAAAACCTGTCACAAAGTTTATGTTCACTTCTTCCCACTTCCAAGTAGGAATATTGAACTCCTGCATAGGCCCACTAGGCTTTTGAAGCTCTATCTTGACCTGCTGATATGCAGAGAACTTAGCTACAAACTCTACAATATCTCTCTTCATCCGACTCCACCAATAGATCGCTCGCAAGTCACGGTACATCTTTGTGGACCCTGGATGAATAGAGTAGAGCGCACCATACGCTTCTGCAAGAATTTGCTGCCTTAATTCATCTACACCTAGAACACAGAGATGAACCTGACAACGTAATAAACCATCTCCCCCTTGGGAGAAAACCTCTACTTTCTGGTCCTTAACTGACTCTTTCAACTTGACTAAACTGGGGTCTCTATCTTACTTTTCTTTCACCTCGTAAACTAGAGATGATTCTGAACTACTTAGAACCTATAATTCACCCTCATCTGAATCGACTAAGAGAATGCCTAGTCTGGCAAGCTGGTGAATTTCCTGAGCTAACTCTTTCTTACTATCCTCGACATGAGTAACACTACCCATAGAAAGTATATTGAGATCAACAGCCACTATATTAGCCTTACCCGAATGATAAAGGATACTCATGTCGTAATCTTTCAAGAGCTCTCACTACTTTCTCTGACGAAGATTGAGATATTTCAAAGAAAAGACATACTAAAGGCTCTTATGATTAGTGAACATATTTGCATGAACTCCGTACAAGTAATGCCTTCATATCTTTAAGGAAAAAACCACTGCTGCTAACTAAAGATCATGAGTAGGATAATTCTTCTCATGGGGTTTAAGTTGTCTAAAGGCATAGGCTATGAACTTACCATGCTGCATGGGGACACAATACAAACCTACTCTGGATGTATCACACATCTGGACCATCTGGAAGCGTTAAGACCGGGGCTGAGGTGAGCCGAGTGTTTAACTCCTGAAAGCTCTTCTCGCAAGGATATGACCACCAAAACTTGACTTTTTTCTGAGTCAATATGGACATAGGGGATCCAATAAATGAAAATACCTCAATAAACCATCTGTAATAGCTAGCCAAACCCAATAAACTTCTGATGTCTGATGGAGACACAGGTCTAGGCTAATTTCTTACCACTTCGGTCTTTTGAGGATCTACTCAAATGCCATCACCAGAAATGATATAGCAAAGGAATGCTACTGACCTTAGCCAAAATTCGCACTTACTGAATTTGGCAAATAACTAATGATTTCTGAGAGTCTGAAGTACAATTCTAAGATGGTCTGCATAATCACACTTAGTACGGGAATAGACCAGAATATCATTTGTAAGGACTATGATAAATATGTCTAATTACTACTTGAAACACGGTTCATCAAGTCTATGAAAGCTGTTGGGACATTGGTAAGACCAAAGGACATGACTAGGAATTCGAAGTGACCATACTAGGTACAGAAGGCTATTTTTAAAATGTCACATTCTCTGAATCGGAGCTGATGATAGCCAAATCTGAGGTCTATCTTAGAGAAATAACTGGCACCCTAAAGTTGTCTAAACAAGTCATTAATTCTGGGGAGAGAATACTCATTCTTGACCGTGACTTTGTTGAGTTGATGGTATTCTATACATATTCTGAGAGAACCATTTTTCTTTCATACGAATAAGACTGGTTCACCCTACACGGATATACTGGGCCTGATGAATCCCTTATCTAAGAGACCCTTCAACTACTTTTTCAATTCTTTGAGTTCTGCAGGTGCCATTCTGTATGGAGGAATAGATATAGGTTAAGTATCTAGAAGAAAATCAATGTCAATGTCTGTTTCCCTTTTGGGAGGAATTCCTGGAAGATCTTTGGAAAAGTCATCTGAATATTCATACACTACTGGGACTGATTCAAGACTAGGAGTTTCGAAACTAGTGTCCTTAACTTGCACAAAATGATAGACACATCCTTTAGATATTATTTTCCGTGCCCGAAGGTAGGAAATAAGCTAACCTCTGAAAGCTAAAGTACTACCCCTCAACTCTAGGACGGGTTTATTCAGAAACTGAAATTGGACTATTCTATTTCTATAGTCGATTGTGGTATAGCAGGAATAAAGCCAATCTATGCCGAGAATAACATCAAAATCAGTTACCTCTAATTCGACTAAATCTGCTAAAGTGACTTTTTGAAATATCATAACCGGGCTGTTCCTGTATACCCGCTGACCTATGATGGTTTTACCTACTGAGGTAGAGACTGAAAAGGGCTATGCTAAAATTTTGGGACTCATTCTGAAATCAACTGCTATATAGGGAGTGACAAAAGACAAGGAAGCTCATTGATCTAGCAAAGCTTAAACATGCACATGAAAGATCTAAACATACCAGTAACCACATCAGGAGAATTTTCTTGATCTTTTCGGGACTGGAGAGCATAAAGTCTATTTGGGCGTTGCCCACTAGTAGCACTGAAAGTTGCACCCTGCTAATTTGGGCGACCAAACTGAGCTGAGGAGGTTCTAGTAACCCTAATAACCTGACTAGGGATAATCTCTAACTCTGTAGCCTAGCTTGCCACATCTGAAATAGATATCTCTACCAGCTCTGCAAGTACCCTTGTGGTTCTTACTATAAGTCTGACAAAGAGGATTAGTTCAGGCATTGCTGGCGCTGCCCTAACACTTAGAGCCTGGCGCCCTATCTCCATTTCTATCCCTGAACTTAGGAGCTGGAGAACTAGCCGAAGAAGGAGCTGGAACTGGTGATTTAGGATGAAATTGAGAGTGGCCTGATCCTTCTAATTTGGGTTAAGCAAAGTTAAAACTACTTGTCTTTTCTTTCTTATTTTGTTTCTTCCTCATCTTAACATTTTGATCTTTTATTTACTGAGCATGAGTCATAAGCCTAGCTAAAGTCATGTAACTATTCAACATCGTAGACCTACACTCATTGACCACACTATCATTCACCCCAGAAACAAACTTACTCTTCTTGGCTCCACTATCTACAACAACATAAGGAGCATATCTGGCTAATTAAGTAAACTTAAGAGAATACACTTTCACCGTCATGTTTACCTGCCTATGGTTGATGAATTGTAACACCTTAGACTCTCTAGCTCTTGGGAAAAGAAGCTATCTAAGAATGCAGTGACAAACTCCTCCCATTCAATATGCCTTGCATCATCTGGCCTTTCGGGCTTCTACTATTTAAACTAAGTATGGGCAACATCCTGCAACTGTTATACAGCTAGATCAGAACTCTTATCAGGAGTAACCCCCATGATGTCTGTAACCTTCTGAAATTTATTGATGAATTCCTGAGGGTCCCATCTGACTTAGACCTAAGAAAGGATGGATGATTCATTCGAGTGAAGTCCCAAATCCTGGCTGTAGCTAAATTGTCCATTGGGTTTGCCAGAACAATCGCTGGTCATTCATTCTAAGCAGCAACAGAGTGAGTAAGAGTAGTGAATGCACCTCTGAACTCTGCATGAGAAACATGTATGCCCAAAGGTTCTTTGGGCTGAGAAGCTGACTGATATTCATTTCTTCTTTTAGGAGGCATACTCTGTAGAAGAAAGGGGGAAACGGATTAGAATGAGAGATTGACTTGAGATTATGCTCACTGGCACAACATAAATATTGAAAGAAGGGAAAACTGTTCCTAAAACATCTTATAGCATCCTATACATAAATGTTGCGCGCAACACACCCATGTATAAGATTCTACTAGATGTAGCATCCAGACTTCCTATGACACTATTGAACCTTAGGTTCTGATACCAAGTTTGTAATGCCTCAAATCTGGTACTCAGAATGCTACATAGTTCTCATGACCCCGAAGGACCACAATCTAACCAATGACTGATATTTGTACCTGTACACAAAATAGAGGATGAAAGGCAATAAGGTTTAAAACTACATGACTGATAAAATATAACATTTGAGTGGGGTAATAGAATACCTAAATCTAAAATACTATCTGAACATACTGTAGTCTAAAAAACCTCTAAAACATAACTGTCCAGATAAGAAGGTGATGGGACATGTCCCCAACTAACTCCAAATTATAAATTAATTAATGAGATAATAAATAAATGATCATGTCCTCAAAAGATGAGGAATCACTGCTAACCCTGACTGCTGAGATTGGAATGCTACTGATGCTTTGGAGCTCGTGCTTCTGAATCTATGGTATAAGACACCATAGCGCAAATACGTTAGTACTTTGAATATACCGGTACGCATAAAAGGTAGGATAAATGCATGGGATTCATATGCATGAACAATACTGGCTAACTGACTAGTATGAATGTGACAATACATGCATGAATACGTCATAACTATATCTGAGATTATGATAACCTGAATTTATTGATAACTAACATTACTGATAACTGAATTCTAATGACTAATATAACTGATGACATGAGTGAATATATCTGAAAGTCCTAAATCTAATGGAACTAGCTGAGTTTCATACTGTTCTGAGTTGACTGTATCTGGCAGTCTTGAATTCTGTAGAACTATCTGAGTTCTATTACTGAGACTAAATAACTATATCTAACAGTCCTGATTTTGTAACAGAAATTATGGAAAGTAGTTATCTAACTGACATGCCCTTAATATGCCATTATAGCTGAGTTGGGGTCCAATCTGTAACCCCAATTGGAAGGGTGTCAATACTGCACCACTAGTAAGGACAAGCTGTGAGTGACCCTTATCTGACAGTGTTCTCAAAAGAAAATGGTGGGACCCTCACCTGACAGTTCTTATCCACCTCATCAACCCTCATCTGATAGTGTTGACCTCTCAAGCTATGCTGGCTATATAGTTCTGGAATGCAAGATGATTTCTAAGAATCACACCCTCATCTGACTGTGTGTGTTCCCATCCTTGGGTTCACTCGATGCTAATTCCTACTCCCATCTGAATAGACACTGATCATGGATTACTAAACTGAACTAGACTGAATTAACTGAGTTTCATTGACTATGGAATAATACTAGGATTACTGTATTACTGAGCTTTTCTGAGTCACATAACTAGCTAAGCTCTATGGATCATGGCTTGACTGAGGATATCGTGAAAATTTGACACGGACTCTAGGCATACAACTATATTGTTTGGGTATAAGTACCCCTAGGACTCGATAGAAGAAAACTACCAAAGCTTGAATTCTTAAGTACAGGACCAACATCAACAATACATAATCCATTGGCTAAGACATTTCATCAAACACTTAGACATACGTAACTTGTACATGAAAGGAGATTTCATATTATCATACTAGTATGACACTTTTCCTACACATAGGCATTTAACCAAACATGGGGAGAGCATGCTGTGGTTATACAATCATCAACACATCTAATAATCAAGGATACATCAATCAACTTGTGAATTGAATGGCTTATCATGAATACCACATAATTCCTCACATACTATAATCAATTCTTGTAATTAATAGTTTATAACATGGAATGAAATCAAACAACAACATGAACATCACTTTTCAATTCAATCAAATCATGAACATTCATAAATATACAAATCTTTGATTTTGAAAAGGGATTCTTGAGATTCATGGGTGAAAAAGACCCATGAAAAACACATGACATACCTTAGGTCTTGATTTAGCGAAGATTGACAGACAGACTTTCTTAAAATTGAATCCCCAATTGAAACCCTAGCTTGTTCTTGAGAGAAAATTGAGAGAAACTAGCATATTTTGGGTTCCAAATAGCTGAATATCGTGTTAAAGGGCTTAAATAGAGGTGGAAAATTGACTCTTTTAACGTTGGACACGTCTTTTAAATTGGTTAAAATTTCCCGACCTGGACCCCTGGTGCTACGTGGTGCTATCGCACTGTTTCACTGGAATTTGACAATTGGGAAATAGCAAGATGGCGCAATGCAAAGCCATCACGTTGCCACTTTGTTTGCGAGCTAAAAGTTTGGCGTGACACTTTGAAATCACACTGGGACACTGGTAAAAGGACAATTGCCGTTTTATCTTATGGTATGGCGCGGCACTGACCAATATAGCGCTGATTTACTATGGGGACTTGAAATAGTCATAACTTCTTACCCGATTATCGGATTAGGTGAATTTTATATCGATGGAAAGCTTATTGAATTTCCCACATGATAAAAAGTAAAAATCTTGAATATTCCCCATGGAATAAACCGAAATTAATTTACAAGCTAATACTTGACATTATTGAGACAAAATTAGTTAGAAAACTTTGGGGTATTACAATACTATACTGTACAATACGATTACCATACATTATAAAACCATGGCAAACCACCATCCAAATAGAGTGTAAGTGGAAATATAGTAGAAGGAATGATTTGAATGCATAACTTCTAGGATATATGTTTTTCTATTTGCTTACAAATTGGAAGTTAAGTGTTTACATTTGTTAAATTGAGTTGGCTAATCATAGGTATATTTATGCACCTAAATGTCATGATCTACATGTGTTGGCCTAGTTTTGAGGACTTTTTGTGCGTGTAATGAGTCAATAAGGGGGTAATTGGATGTATAAGTGTTAAATTAATGTTTAGAATGTTTAAGGTGCAATCAAAACAAGTTTGAATTCAAAAATGAACACATAGAGTTTAGACGATAAAACTAGTGTTACTAGCTTGAGCTATGTGTTGTTCTAGGATCTCGATGAATCCTATTGTGTTGTTCATTAATTTGTTGTGTTTGATGTTATAAGATACCATGTAAGATGTTAGGAGAAATGAAAAATAGAAAAACAAGGCCCAATGTGGTTCGAAAGGCATCAATAAAGTGCAAAACTTAAAGGCAAACTGATGGAGTAAACAATAAATAAAACTGGACTTTTGGAGCACAAAGGCGTGCTGCACCCTTAGAGCTCTGAGATAAGGGTGTGACATGCCATAATACACAATGTACATGGTTGATTCTAGTATGAATCTACGTTAAGGGTGTTTCACACCCTAAATCAGGCAAGAGCAATGGCGTGCCACAACCAAGGAAAAATGACCAACTTCTTCTATACTACAAATAGGACACTTTGCTCTTCATGTAGACATCTTAGAAGACTTTTGGGAGTTAGAAAACATAAGGAAGGATATAATTAGGGTTATTATTCTTTTCTTTAGTTTATTTTTGTATTTTACATATGAATACCATCTTTGTGATTCATTGTAAAACTACTAGTGACCAAACACCCTCGTTCTAGGGTTAAGGCTACAAACATAAATACTTGGATTGCAGTTGAGTTGGATTAATATTTATTATCATATTTGGTTGTTCATGTATTCTTGTTATTACTATTCAATGGATTCACGATCCTTAGGATAAACTTTTATTTCTATTGTGAGCTCGGAAAGAGAAACAATAGATTAGGTCATGGGATATGGGGAGTGGGTTATTTTACTTTAAATGAATTAAATTTAGGATTAACATTTAGGATAGGAATATACCAAATTTTCCCTGCTCAAATCAAATACAAATATTATATAAATATGTTTAACTTAGTTCTCACATCCCCGTTTAATTATGTAGTTGTGTGGCTAATTTAGATAGACAATTAGAGGTTCAAAAGTTCATAACCATGTTATCAACCCTGTGAATCAACAAATAAGATTATTAACTTAACCAACGAGATTATATAGCTGTGTAGGATTGTCAAAAGTACCTTGTCCCTAGTTTTTGCCCTATTATTGTCGTAAAACAGTTTACATTCTCATATTATTTCTTATTTCTTGTAATCTCAAATTTGGAATTCTATTGGTTACATTTACACTTGTTTAATCCTTTTAGTAATGCTAGAATTAGACTTCTGTTGAACACAAGTCCCTATGGGTTCAACATCCGGCTTGAAAGGACTATTTTATTACTTGCACAACTACGTACACTTGCGTGTGTGGTTGGATCGTTACTTTGGACTATGACCTAACTAGTGTATAGTGTTTTGCACAAATACTATCCTATGTTCTCCTCTTTTAGAGTGTATAACATATTCCAATAACTTCAATGAGCCCTTATCTGTAGATCATTGCATTACTTATTATCCAAGGGTTAGTATCATCTTTCAAGAAACCATGGATCTACCTTATTTTTTATCTTTCCATTTATTTCAAACATAAACAATTATTAGTTTTATTGTTAGTTTTATAGGGCATAACCATGGGTTTGTTATAGTTAGATATCTTGGAATAATGCCCTATAATTTTGAGGGAGTTTTAGTATTTATGACCTTATTCCATATTAATTTTATTTTTGGTTAAATTGTTCTCCTGCTAGAGGGTTAGTGTAGTGGGCTTGGGTTATGAAAAATTTGGTATCAAAACCCTAGGTTCACTGATCTCATCGTACAAGAACATGTCTAGTAGAGTCTTGCAGAATGGTATAGAGATATCGGTACTTTTCTTTGTGAGGCAATAGGACTCTAAGGAAACTTTACTTTCTTATTTTGTCCACGTTATGCCTTAATTCCAATTTGTCTCTGGTAATCCCAATTTGTATCTGATCTCTTCATTCTATTATTTTTGCACATGGTGAATATGAGAGCAAATGGTGTTAGAGTAGAGGTTCTAAACCATCTTCTCCAGTGGCTGATCCCATAGTTAGGAGCTGAGGATGGGCAAAGAGAATAGTAAGGGGAAGATGTAGGGAAGTAACCTTATGGGTAAAGCTTGTGCTATAGCTAATCCATCCAGGTATAGCTAATCTATCTAGGTAGAGATTTGTGTTAACTTCCTAACCCTAGGATCATCATGATAAAGTAATGGATGATAAAATTCCAGAATCAGTGGAGCCACACCATTTCAGGGATGCAACCCCTCTACAGATGTCTATAGAGCTAATTCATCAGGTGCTTCATTTTTTGTGTAATCTTGCTAGTACTGGGGCTATGCCTTTAGTGCTTATTCACCACTATTCAGGGGTGCAACATATTGTTGTGGTGACTCCTAGGTTACATGATCTTTATGGGATAGAAGTGTTTCCTCGTATGATATTGGGGCCTATTATGACTAGGAATATGCATGAATTATTGTGTAAGTTCCTAAAGATAAACCTCCAGATTTCCTTGGTTTAGAAATAGAGGTTACCTTTTAGTTTATTGTGGACTATCATGAGAGGTTTCAGAGAATAAGTATTATGGAGCAATATGGAGTGGAGTTTATGACCTTCCAACTATAGGGAGATGTTAAGCAGTAGTAGAGGGCATATGTAGAGTGCCAGTATTCAACATTGCCTCTGTTGACATGGACTCAGGTCCACACTTTGTTTTAGAGAAGTATGTGCCACACACGTTGCATGACATGAATTTAAGTGAGTTTCTACCCTTGAGCTGGGTAATATAATTATAGTAGGTTACGAGGCTAAGTTCTATGCATGTTCCAGGTTTCCCACCTAGCTACTTAATATTGAGGAAAAGTAAATTTGTTGCTCTATAAAGAGTTTAAATACAAACATGAACATCTCATCACTATAGATGACTTCTTCTGGAAAGACCTTAATCACGTAATAGGGTTTATGATTAAAGTAGTGGGATTTTGCTTGGATTGGTATGCTAAGATGGTGGGAAAGATGACGTGAAAACTGGGAAACTTTAGTGAATCTTACTCCAAAGGATGCAGTTCATAGGCCTACCTAGTACGTCTGATGCATTCATCTCTTCCAGTATCGATGTAGGGTACTTCAGGGACTATTTTCCAACCTTCAGGTATGGGAAGCCAAGGGTGTCACAACCCAAAATAGGCACGTGATGACACTTGTCACACCCTCTGAATAAGTAAGCCTAACCCAACCCAATGAGAAATAATTAAATTGAAGAAAAAAAAAAGCAGAAAATTAGAAGTAATCCCAAATGTATATTAGACACAAGCCTTAAAGATGTATCCCAGGTATTGTTGTTAGTAGTACAAACCTCTATTAGAAAGTAATATCAAATGGTGTAAAATACCTTAAGTGCCCAAATAATCACAAGATAAAGTAAGAGATTTGAGTAGGAATGGAGTCCATAGGCCACTACCTCGATATCCACATGTTAACATTAGAAACAAACAATCTACAAACTAATACCTGGTCCAATACCTGCATGGAGTGCAAAAATAAGCTAATGGAAAGAAAAGCAAAGGTGAGTACAAAACTACATATACTTAACAAACGTCATCAACAATAGACCCAGTACAATGTAATGGTAAGAACCACCATCCAAAATTCCAAAGGTATTTTCTAACCAACTATAGCCAATAGATATGCCACTTCATCCATTCAGGGTAACCCAAGATAACAATCATAGAATAACCATTTACAGGGTAGGCACATTGGTTTAGGTGAGTCAACACTAGTCATTTTATTGTCAACAATAGGGACATGATCTATAAAAAAGACTCATTAGTACAATATATCAAGTTTATTCAAATATAATAAAAAAATAATATAGGATAAAATAGGACGAATATATACATGAAAGTGTATATCATCCTTCCAAAAGGTTCTAGACATTCGTCTCTCTGATCAAGCCATAGCCACACCCATGTCTCATAATATCTCAACATCCCAGCCAATAAAAGATGATATAAGATAGTGTAATAAAGTGAAATGAATGGTCAAACACAATATCACAAACAAGATTCTAATTATGGTAATACAACACAAGGGTAAACACTAACAACATATCAAAATATACCAAGGGATGTAATGTACTGCAATGTACTTAAGATAGTGTGATATTATATATTAATATAAGTCATCACATTACTTTTATACACATTACAAGCCTTAGTGCTTCGTACAAGACCCATGGGAGTTCACAACCAATATACTTTTCATTATCTCAATTCACCTCTTATATAATGTTCATGGATTAAGGTTACCACAATATCTCATAAAATGCCTCAAACAACCTAGCCGACGAGTAACCTTCGGCCAAGGGTTTTACGAAGAATCAATTTTTCAGATTGGGAAAATCTTAGTGGTATTAATCTTATGAAAATTTATTAATGATATGAGGATACAATTCTCACAACCAATTAATATGAAAATACAAATCAATTCAATATAGGTATGAATGAGCCCAGAGCCAACTCCATATGACAATGTTCAATAATGTAAGCCATCATTGGGGACCATTGGTATAAATAGCCATGCATGACATCAATGATATCATTTAAAGTCCCTCATTTTAGTATCATCATTATTATAAAGGAAACTTAATGCACAATAATAAATATTACAATTTAATGCACAGTCATGGCTTATGATAACAAGTCAAGCCCTTACTCGGCGATACAATAGTAAATATGGAAATTGAATGCACAATCATGGAAAATAACAAGTCAAACCTTTAATCGGTTACACAATAATAAATATGGAAATTAAATGCATAGCCATAGCCAACAATATAAATTCAAGTCCCTACTTAGGATATGTACCTAAGCCTCACTTGGAAACCCAAATATGATAATCAATCCAAACAAGAATATATTACAAAACTACCTAAACTTAGCATTTGTTCCTTACAATAGGTCCATCTCTCTATGTTAGTTAACAACATGCCCTAACAAGAAATACTAAACCCTTATAGTTGCATCAACCTTTACAAGACCATATACATTCTAAGTGTTTACTAAACCTCAACAATTCTATAAAAAGTAATAATAACATAATTATCCTCAAGAAGGTCACTAGGTCAAAGACAAGCTCATAATATAGCTAAACACTGTCAAATCTAAGGCAACCAAGATATCTATCTACAATCTATTATAAGAATATTCATGAGTAGCAAGACTAACAAAGATATACAATATCTAACTACAATCTATCAAAAAGACTCTAGTACCCACAGAGATGCTCACCATTTTATGTAAGAGGGACCTCAAATCCTAAAAGAATCACAAAATACACGTAACCAAGCAAATAACACATAATCTCTTTAGAGAAAACTAGATAATTGCAACATTTCTTTAAAGAAGATCAATAATCCAAAACACAGTCCAAAGCACCATTAAGAAGCTTTGCTCCCTCGAATAATCTTCAAACATGACAAATCTAAACAAATATGATATTTACAAGGAAATAGAGTCTAACTATACCCATATCAACGATATATATTTCGGATCCAAAATACACTTCAAAAATCATTTTTGACAACACATTGGTAAAATAAAGATTCTATTTTTGAAATATTTTTTCCATATTATTAGGAGTTAATATATGAAATTTCATGCAAAAATGAGGTGAAAATAAGACTTGAAATCAAAGAAAACCCTATTTATACTTTATCAGGTAAAAATCCCAAGTTTAAAAATCAAAGATTTGAAGATGAAAACATGAATTAATCAATAGAAATAATGAATTACTAATTTAGAAGCTCACTTAAATCTCAAATCATGAAACCTACGTTAAATCTCTTAAAAATGAGCTTAGAAACTTTGACAATAGTGGAATGGTATTTTTGAATCTCAACTTTGGATAGAAGTCATAAAAAATTAAATAGGTGTTCTTTGAAAATGAGAAATATGAATTTGTAATCACATAGATGATGATTATATGAGAAAGACACATCGAGAATTGAAAAAATGGAGCTTATTTACTCCCAAAATGGTGCAAAGATACGAAATAGGTTCTATGTGGTCTTAAACTCAATGATAGCACTAAAACAAAAACTTTTCCACTAAAGCAGCTTGGTCAAAGGGTCAAACTATCGATTTAGTGGTCAAATGGTCAATAGCTCCTAAAGTGGCTACACTAGAACCAACAATTTAAAAAGATTATTTTTGACCCTCGAAACTTATTTAAAACCCTATGAACATGAAAAAATAGTGCAAATGAAGGATAAAATATGTTTTGGACCCAATGGGATCACTGGATTTACAAAAAGAGGTCATTTACAATAAATGTTTTGGACCTAATAGGATCATTAGATTTATAAAAAAAGGTAGTTTACAATAAATTAACCCCTAGGACCTCTTTTTAGGCTATTTTAATTAATTTTCATCTGAACATTCAAAAAAATATGAAAGCTCATGACCTGAACTAACTATGCTACTAAATCAAATTGACATTTCGAATCTAAAAGAACTAGCCAAATCACCATTTGAAACTTGGATCATAGAATGTTAACGACGTCAAACTTAACACTTTAAGGTAATTCAACACTACAAACTCATACAACTTACTCTTGAATGCATTAGGGACCATGTAAACCATTCTCACAACTCATAATTGAGATAAAGAAATAATGAGAAAAGGCAAAATGGTCAAAACATAGAAAATTGTAAAAATTACTATGAGGGTCATTGCAATATCCACCACTAAGTTGTTCATTCTCAAATGTGCAAGTAAGGAAAATATCAAAATAGACAAAGGATAACAAATACCCTCGTAAACCTCAAGTAGTCACTCCCAAGTGGAGTCACAACATTATAACTACCGGTCTCACTATAGAACCAAAAATCTATTACACATGACTCACAAAGTCACAATACTAACATTTAATGCCAATTTCCTAATTAAGCTGAATTTCATCATTTTTGAACTTTCCCTATACACAAAAATTGAGTTGACTATGCTAGAAGTTTTGACCATACCAAAATAACCTAGATCTGTCTAGGAGACCAAAAGCCTATGACTACAACCACAAAACCAAAAATCATCTTCGGACCTACAAAACACCAAGGAACTCCTGAAAAAACATATTTAATCACCAAAATAATAAATTAACCTATTCAAGACCTATATCACATCTGTCCAATCAAAAAAAGTATACCCCCAAAATAAAAATTTCTAAGTCAAAAGTCAAAATCAAATCCACACAAAACCTCAAAATCCATACTTAGCAAACCTAGAACACTATCTCATAGTTATATCTTATGCTTAGAGCTTTGAGCAATTGAGAAACATCTGAAAACTTTATATACCAAGGATATAACTAATAAAAAAGCACCAAAACCTCATTTAACTCATCCGAATAACTGAGGTAACCTCATTACCTAAGAAATATCAATCAACCTGAAGTCCTCAATAATCTAGTAGAACAAAAAGTTTCCATGACCATACATGCATAATCAACCTATTAAATTGGGGACAATCAACCCATAGAAGAAGTGCAACAATCACCATATATTACTGACGGATGCCCAGATCAAATTTAAATCTCATAAAAGTCACCATTAGACTCTATATAACTACTGCTTAACCCCACCATCATTAATTCAAATTTCTAACTTGAACCATAGATAAATTTTCAAATATATCAAAATTCCTCATGGACTAGTCCCTTATCTTTTTCCTAATTGAAGTTTCTTTCAGTATTCTTTGATATAAGAGTGAAGAAAATAATAATTAATACTCTAATCAAAACTCATGAGCAAAAATCTCCTATTAAGCCACTTAACTTCAAATGTAAGAAATGCTACAAGCCAATTCATTTCAATTCAAAAATTTATTCTATCAAAGCAAGAACCTTTACAAGCTAAAATCATTTAAGTCTAATGGAGGAATGTCTTAATACCCCTAAGTCTTTCCATGAAAGTAAAGATAATCGCTAAGGAAGTAAAATACTCAAGACATGAATCACCTAAAATTTTTCTCTTATCCAACTAGAATACTCTACTTGCAATCCTTCTGAATATGACACACCAAAAGTCTAGTCTATCATAAGGTTTGCAACTGATAAGTACCACAAACACCTCACAATCTGAATATATCGAAACTTGTAATTGATCCACCATTATTCCACAGCATAATCATTAAGAAGATCATACCCAAATACACTAAAATCCATAATACTCAAGGAATTCAAACCTAGCACCACAATACACTTTAAATGAATGACAACATAGGATTGGCACACCCAATCTACCATTGAAGAGTCATCTATTTAGGTAACAATACCAATATACCCAACAAAAACACAAGAATCATATCAAGATTAAATAAGTAAATACACATAGGGTATAGAACCATTGTCAAACACTACCAAGCCATATCAGAGGTATACTAAAATCATACCTGTGGCTATTATTCTAAAAGCTCCCACCTTGAGTCTATCCAATGGAATATGATATTGAGACATGTCATCTCCCTAAGAAACTGAGCAAAATTTCTCTGTGTGCAATCCTAAAGTAGTATGTCAAATAAAAGTAGGAACCACTCTCTCAGGGAAACCCAACATCGTACCAAGCGAATACTCAAGCATAGTTATGGTCACAAGTGTTGTATGCTCTATCCTCAACTCCTCTAACCCAATAGATCCAGCATCACTAAAAACTCTAGGACCTGAAAAAACACGCCTACCTAACCTCTAGTTGGTTTGGATGCCTCAAACTAACCTGTACTTTGACCTTTACTCCTACTGCATACTAATGGCTCGAGTTCTAAATATCTGGATAAGAAAAAGTACATGCTTACCATCCGTTAATGACTGAATAAGTGAATTTGAGTTACACAAAGTTACAAATACACGACATACAATAATGAAAATTTTTTTTCCTAAAGTCATATAGCCTCTCAAAGATATATAATGGACATCTTCGTATTGATGTGCAAGACTTCACTAGACTTGACTAATAAAACTGACATTCTAATACCAATTTGTCACAACCCAAATAGGCACATGATGACAGTTGTCACACCCTCCAAATGAGTAAGCCTAACCTAACCCAAAGAGCAAGAATTAAAGAAAATCAAAGGTAGAATAAGAAAATTAAAAGTAATTCCAAATATATATGAGACATAACTCTCAAATATATATCATGGGTCTAGTTGTCATTAGTACAAACCTATATTACAAAGAAATATCAAATGGTATAACATTTCATAAATGTAAAAATAAACGCAACATAAAAAAGAGAGATTTGAGTAAGCATAGAGTTCGCTAGACACGACCTTAATCTCTGCAACATCAACACCAAAAAAAATAATATTCAAATTACTATCCAGACCAATACTTGAACGAGTTGTAAAACACTTGAACAAGGAAATAAAGTAAGGGTGAGTATAAAATCACATATACTAAATAAGCATCATCGATATCCAACCTGAATAAAGAATGATCGTGAGTATCACCTCTAACTTTCCAAGGTATTTCCTGTCCAACTATAGCCAATAAATATTTTACTTTATCCTATTAGGTTAACCCAACATAACAGTTATGGAATAACTATTTATAGGGTAGGCATATTAGTTTAAGTGAGTCAACACTAGTCATTTAAGGTCAACAAACAGGAAAAAACATTATGAAGAAGACTCACTAGTATAATATATCAATATTAATAAAATATAATCAACTAATAATATAGGATAAAATAGGGAGAGTATATATAAAGTGTATATCATGATACCAAAAGGTGCTACATATCCATCTCTCTCATCAAGCCATAGACACACCTCACGTCTCATAATAACTCATCTTCCCAGTCAATAAAAGAAGACATAAGATAGTGTAATAAAGTGAGTGAATTCTCAAACATAATACCACAAAAAAGGATCTAAATCAAAATGTACCAAGGGATGTAATATAATGCAAATAATGTAGGGAAATATAGTGCTGACAATATGATGTTACATACTTATATAAGTTATTGCATGCCTTTGTATATACCTTCCAAGCCTTAGCGGTTTGATAGGATCCATGGGGGGTTCACAACCCATATACTTTCCATAATCTCAATACATCTCTTTTGCAAATCTTCATAGATTTAGCTTACTACAATATCTCATAAAATATCTTAAATAACCTTGTTGGTAAGAACCTCTGGAAAGGGATTTTATAAGGATATTATTTTCTTTTGAATAGGAAAAATCTTAGTGGTATTGATATCATGAACATGTATAAATTATATGATGATATAATGCTCAGAAACAATTAGTATGAAAATACAAATAAATTCAATATAAGTATGAAGGAGTCCAGACTCAACTCCATATGATAATTCTTCATGATGCAAGACATTGTAGGGCACCACTCATGTAAATAGTCATTCATGGCATCAATAATATCATTTAAATTTCCTCATACTAGTATCATAAATATGAGAAAGGCAATTTAATGTAAAATAATAAATCTAACAATTTAATGCACAATCATGGCCTCTGATAACATGTCAAAACCTTACTCGGTGATAGAATAATAAATATGACAATTTAATGCACAATCATAGCCTGTGATACCAAGTCAATCCTTTACTCTATAACACAATAATAAATATGGAAACTAAATAGACAATCATAACCAACAGTATGAATTCAAACCCCCATTTAGGCATCACTGCCATATATAGTCTCAAATCAGTCATAATATTCATCTAAGCCCCACTTGGCAACCTGAATATAATTAATAATCCAAGTATCAAGATATCATGAAACTACTCAACCTTATCCTTTGTTCCTTAAATAGGTCTTTCTCTCTACGCTAGTTAAAAATATGATCTAATAAGAGATGCTAAATCCCAATAATTATGGCAAGCTTAACAAGTTCATATACATTCTAAATATTTACTAAACCACAACAATTCCATAGAAAGTAAAAATAATATAATTATCCTCTAGAAGGTCACTAGGAAGGGACAAACTCATAATATAGGTAATCTTTTTAAATTATCCAAGGTCACCAAGTTATCTATCTACAATCTATTTCAAAGATATCAATGAGTAGCAAGAATAATTAAGATAAGTAATTATCTAACTATAATCCATCAAAAAACTTTGGTACTCCTAGAGATGCTAGTCATTCTATCTAAGCAAGACCCCTTTCCTAACTAAATTAAAAAATATAAGCAACCAAGAAAATAACAATCAAACACATTACAAAAAGTCAAGTTACATCTCAACTTGCCATTAAAGAAGATCTATAAGTTGAAACATAGTTTAAAGTAACAATTAAAAGCTCTATTCCCTTACAACATCCACAAATATGACCAATCTAATAAAATATGTCATCTTCCATATAAAAGGAGTCCAACAATACTTATATTGACTATATTTATTTTGGGTCCAAAATCCACTTCAAAAATTATTTTTGAAATAATAAGTAAAACAAAGATTTTACATTAGAAATAAGTTTTCTATATTAGTAGGAGTCAATATCTGCAAACCCATTCAAAAACAATATGAAATTAGACTTGAAATGCAAGAAAACTTAATTTATACTTTACCAGGTAAAAACACCAAAATCAAGTTTAAAATTAAAGATTTGTAGATCAGAGTTAATCAATAAGAAATAATGAAGTACTAATTTAAAAGCTCACCTAAAGTTCAAATCTTGAAAATCCACGTTAGAACTATAAAAAATAAGGTTGAAATCTTTGAAAATGGTGGAATGAAGTTTTTAAATCCCAACTTTGGTTAGAAGTCGTAAAATAGGGAATAGGTATTCTTGGAGAATAAGTAATATGAAAGTTACAATCACACAGACAATGGTCATATGATAAAAATCCATTCAGAATCATAAAAATGGAGATTCCCTACTCCCAATATGTAAAAAATATGAATAGGTTCAATTTGGTCTTAAACTTAGTGTGGGCAGCTATGACGAAACTTTGTCTACTAAAGTGGCCTGGTCATAGGGTGAAAATACCATTAAAGTGGTCAAATGGTTACTTTATCAGCTTGATGAAAAGGTCAATAGCCACTAAAGAAGTCAACCAAATTCTTTAGTAGCTATACCATCACCAATAATTTCACATACTTAGTTTTGTCCTTTGAAAACACATCTAAAACCCTACGACTATGGACTAATAAAGCAAAGATCATAAAAAACATTTTGGATCCAACGGATTCATCAAATTTATGAAAAGAGATTACTTACAATAAATTAAACCTCAATATTCCTTTATAATCTATTTTTTATTAATTTTTGTCCTAACAATTAAAAAAAAAAATATAGAATTAGGACCCAAACAAAGTATGCTACTAACCCAAAATAGTCATTCCAAATCTACTAGAATTGACCAAATCACAATCCAAAACATAGATCACAGAATGTTTACCAAAGTTAAACTAGACACTTTAAGGATATTCAAAACCACAAACTCATAAAACTTACTCCAAAATACACCGGGGATATGCCAACCATTCTTGCAACTCATAATTAAGTAAAGCAACAATAGGGAATGGCAATATTATCAAAATATAGAAAATTCTAAAATCACTATGAGAGTCTTTACAAAGGGGCTTCATATTCTTCTGATAAACGATCTTTATTAGATCATACTTGTTTTACCTAGGGTGGGGTAGGAAATTTTAAGAGGAACTATCTAGTGGTATGCAATTCAATTTTTAGGGTCAACGACATGTGGAGCGTTAGTTTTAGGTGACAAAGGAGTTGGATAAAATAGTAAAGGTCGTCTATATGATGCAAATAATGGATATCACCTAGGCTTTGGTGGTAATAGGGTGGTGGTAATGTAGGTAAATATGGTACACAACCTATTAAGAAAGTCACTCATATTGATGAAAAATCCTAATTCAATGCCTTCTTAGGAATATATGAGATTTTGGCATTAGATGCAATCATTACATGTGCCATTCTTGTCTGTGACTAGATGACTTTGGTATTTTTTGATTTGGTTTCTACTCTTTCTTACATGTTTGTAATTTGCTTTAGGATTAGACATTGATTGTAATAAGCTTGATTCACTTAATTATGTGTCTACCCTTGTTGGGGATTCTATAGTAGTGACCCAAGAATATTATGCTTGTTTAGTGATGTACATGGTTTTTTAAATTTTGGTGGATTTAGTGATTCTAGATATGTTAAATTTTGATATCTTTTTTGGTATGACTTGGTTGTCCCTATATTATGCTATTTTGAATTATAATGCTAAGAGTGTTACCTTACCTTATTATAGATAGGATGACAAAGTATTAAGGTAAATTATAACACATAAGATGATAAAGTATTAAGGTGAATTATAACACAAAGAAGTTAGACAAAATCTATGTGACCCGACCTGACCTAACCACGGGTCTTGTCGTAATGGGCATCCTAATCTATTTTGGACTGGGGATCGCTACCTATTACCCAACCCTATGCGGTTTACACTACTTTTGATGGGCTGAAGTCCGAACATATAACAAGATTGCATAAATGTTCTCATTAATACATGGGATAGGGTCACAACCATAACCGACCCAATTGAGTCCAACCGTACCACACCAACCACGCAACCAAACTATAGGCCATAAACTAGGACATAACCAAACAAGTATCAAAATATACTATAATTAATCCCAAAATGTAATATCTCAGAACAATAAGAAATCATGTACAATGATGCTAGTCTTAATATCAATACCAATGCTAAGGCAGACACCTCTACCGATCCCACCCATACCAACCCCCAGAAGTACCATAAAGCCTCTATCCAAAAGAGTAAATAAATCCAGTTGGGACATATCTTCGACCATAGCCAAAATCAATATCCAACATAAAGTCAAAATATCTAACAATATCCATAACATGAAATGATTCCTTCTAAAAGGATAGAAGCCCACCACTTCAGTCCACATGTTTTCCTTGAGTCAATAACTATGTAGGAGGAGTAGAATGGCAAATTCCTGCATAGTGTGGGTATACAACTGCTAGTAGAAGGGTTAGCGAGTGACCTATAACATGAATATCAGGATAAGGATAAAATAATGCATAATATAAAACTAAGTAAAACTATCCAATGCACACAACGACATATATATATATAACATTCTGAGAAAGGAGACCAGGTTTGGCATGCCTTTAAAACCTTTACCTGCGCTTGTAGCTTGGCCGTCCTAAACCACCCACGAGCTATTGGGTTCAGCTCCCCCTACTGAAAGGGCCCTAGTGTATGTATCTGTATGACTGGGAAGTATCCTATGGGATGATTAGTACATCCCCCAATCATGTGACATCATGCACACGTTCCACTAAGACCAATCCTCATATCGACAAATCTAAATTTCTAGCTTTGCTCCATCCGGGACTTCCATCTTCTACGACTTTGCTACACCCCACCATTAATGCCAATTAAAACTAGTTTCCAAATAACCAAACCATTATCTATTTATTAACCACGACCATTGATATTGGTATCGTACATACCAACCCTTACTTGCAAGTATAATCCATAGCTAACTATTTTTAGGTTTAA
This sequence comes from Capsicum annuum, assembly GCF_002878395.1. Taxonomy (NCBI): domain Eukaryota; kingdom Viridiplantae; phylum Streptophyta; class Magnoliopsida; order Solanales; family Solanaceae; genus Capsicum; species Capsicum annuum. The sequence goes on along the minus strand of NC_061116.1, from coordinate 92,189,248 downwards.
GGGGACTTTTGAGTGCCCTTCCATAGACCATATTAAACCACTTGGGAGACTTTCATGTTTCCCACAAGCATAATCATTTAGACTTTAGCCTTTCCAAACCATTTAAACCATACATAATTCCTTTACTAAGTTTAAAACATGCAAGAGTTCCATTAATAGAAGTCAATGCAATGAACATATCTTTATAAGTATTTTATCAATCACATTGGGGGTATAATAAAACCAAAACCCATTCCAAATACAATTAAATCATTACCATGTAATCCATTTGTCCAAAACCACCATTAATGCATATAGAAGCATAATTAAAACCATAGGAAACCATAACCAAGCATTTAATATCAAAACCTCTAAAAAATAGTTGAAAACCATAATCATGAAATAGTAAAACCAGGAAATAAATCATATAAACCATGCCTTTAGTTGAAATTATGAGGAGGAAAGAGAAACATGCCTTAAACCAAGAAGATAATGGAAGGAAATCACAAAGACAAGCCCCAAAGCAATCCTTTAGTTAAAACCCTAGCTCTCTTACCCCGAAAGTTCTTGAGAGAATTATGGAGTATTTTAGAATAGTTTCTAAGTTTGAAAGCATATAATAATAGGGTAAATAACCTTCTAAATATATTAGAAGTCATGGTTCCTTATTAGGGTAAGTAGGTAAATATCCAGAATACCCCCATTTAAGTTCACAAAATCTCATCATATGGATACGACTAACCCATACGAGTCATACCCACCCAATATGATTGGTACCTACCACTCGTATCTAAGACTCACCCTTGGATCAGCTATTTTTCAGTATACGACTCATCCAATCAAGTTGTACCCTAGTATATGATCCATAGCCATAACCTGTATCCCTGATAGAATTAAATACCAGGAGGATCAAACACTTCCCACCATACGAGTCCATGGTATAACTCGTACCAAGCCCTACAACTCATACGCCTAAGTCGTACCCATTCTACTGACTAAAACCATTCCGTCAACTAACATTGTTCAGCATATGACAAGACCATGCCACTCGTTCCCCAACATATGACTCATACCCATGAGTTGTATTGGGTTTGGAGAATAAAATTCTAAAAACTTTTCTAAGGGTCAATACCTAGGATGTTTCATTATGTTGATAAGGTTTTGATATTGCATCTATTTTTATATCTGATAGACGCAAGCAATTTACCTCCGAGTTTAGACCTAAGTTCCATAAGGATCTTGACATAAAGATTGGTCATAGTACTACTTTTCATCCTCAGAGTGATGGGATGTTATTTTAAAAGGACCATTTAGATTCTAGAAGACATCTTTTAAGTGTGTGTATTAAAATTTAAGGACTATCATTGAGCAAATTATCATAGAAAAACAATTATCATTCTAGTATTAATGTGTTCTTATTTGAGGCTCTGTCTATGAGAAGATATAGATCACCGATAGGCTGGTTTGAGGTAGGTGATGTGTGACCTTTGGGCACAAACTTAGTAATAAATGCTCAAGAAATGGTGAGGTTTATTCATGATAAGTTATTAGAAGGCCAAAGTAGATAGAAAAAATATATGTATCTCAAGGTAAGATACATGTTCTTTAAGAAGGGTAAATAAATATTACTTAAGGTTTTTCCCATAAAAGGATTGATGTAGTTTTGCAAAAGGGGAAAGCTTAGCCTCAGTAATGTTGGTCTATTTTTGAATCTTGATAATCTAGATTCAATGACTTTCAAACTTTTATTGCCTCTAAGTTTCTTGGGAGTCCATCTAGTGTTTTGTGTCTCTATGCTTAAGAAGTACCATGGGGATAGTGATTACACCATTCATTGAGACTCATTTTTCTGTAATAAAAACCTCTTATATAAAGAGGAACTAATGGAGATAATTAATTGGGATTTTTAGAAGTTGAGGACCTAGAAGATTAGATTTGTGAAAGTCTAGTGGAAGACGTCCTTGTGGAAGCCACTTGGGAGATTAAATTTGATATGTACAATAAGTACCCTTATTTGTTTATATATTTAGGTAAATTTCATTATTTTTCCCTTTTTTTTCTTGGTTTATAATTTGGGGGAAAATAATGGGTAAATTACTATCTATTTTAGTAGTTCTCTCCATTATTACATTATAAATTAGCATAGAAAAATTTGGGTTAAGATCCTCCTTGGATGAAGTGTGTAAAATTTTAAGCTAGGCTAGTCTTGGAATACACTATTATATAAGATCATAATATGTTAGCTAATATGTTAGTGAGTTCATAGAAACTTTTGAAATTGAGTTTAGGTTATTACAACTCTAAACATAGAATTTAAAGTAAAAGGGTTAGTTTGGGATGTTAAAATCTAGGATTTGTAAAATTAGGTAAAACTAGGAAGCTAAATTCAATGCCTCACCTAACCTACTATAGAGGATGGTATCATGCTACCAAGTTTCTCTATATTGGGAATTTTTCTGCTATAGCGAGAGTAAACTTTAGTTAGCTCCACTACATCAGGTAGATTTTGCTATAGTGACATCGCTATTGTAGGAATCAGGGTGCTCTAGTAGGCTAATCATAGTAAATAGCATTTTTTGCTTAAAAAATTATTTTTATTCCAAAAATATTCAGAGGTCAAGTGAGGGTGTCTTTGGGATTTTTTTTCTTAATTACTTTTAGAATTCTACTGTTAAGGTATGTTTTTTCACCTAACTTGAATTTAATTGATTAATCCTTAGAATCTCTAGGTTATGATATTGCTAGAGATATTGAACTTGACTTAGTTGGATTTTCTGATGCAAAGTGGTGAAAATAGGTACATACCTTGGAATTTGACCAAGGGTTACAAGGTTTTGATTTCCTATGCTACAATTTACTCATGTAATGTGATACATACGGGATTAAAGTTTAATAAAAGGTAGGAAAACCCTACAATGAGGGAATTATTCGTGAACTTGACCTTAAGGTTATGCATTTAGGTTATAATACCTATAACTATTAGAATATTGGGTGAATTGTGTTCTGTATTATTTATAAACTAAAATCAAGGCGAAGCTATGAGAAAGTGCAAGGCTCAAACTAGTTAAAGTATTGTAAGGCTTGGATTGAGGTAGTGATAGTTGATTAGAGTTAAACATCAAGTTTATTGTATGTGTTCATGTTAATGCATACTTATTGAAGTTCATGCTGATGAATGTTAAACTTGTTAGTTGTAAATGAACACTGCAAATTGATAATGTATAATGAGATTGGTAAAAAGGACTTTGTTTGCATGAAGTGGTTGAATTACTTATTATGTGTTATTCCTTTTTATGGTACCAATTGTTGTTCTAAGATGAATCAAAAATGGTTAATCATGATTTAATTAGTGGTTTTCAAGAAGAATGAGGGTGGGGATATTAGAATAGGGGTGGTATAATATTTGGTTTGGGATAAGGGTAGCAGTCACTAATTTTATAGGTTATTTGGTACATTGACTAAACTCATCCCCTACAGGTCATGGCTAATGACATACATAAGAACAATAACATGTATGTACTTGATAAATTGGAGTGTTTGAAGATTCCTTCATTAAACCAAATTACATTGTAATTTGTTATATTTGGATACTTCTATGGTCTGGGTTGTTTTGATTGTACTTGAAATGAGTTAATGCTTGCTGTTATATAATAACGAAGTTTTTATGAGAAAGTAATAAATTTAGTTGTGTTAGAATTCATTGTAGTTAAATTGAATCAAACATCATTTGTTAAAGAGTAATTTTTTATTTACTTGACTTGATTTTTTAAAGTGGAAGTTGGGTAAAAGGACTAATTTGAATGCATAATTGCTAAATTATATGTTTTTCTACTTGTTAATAAATTGTTAGTTAAGTTTTCACTTTGGTTAAGTTAAGTTGACCTATAACTTTACTAGTACATAATGTTTTTATACTGAGGCTACCTTAGGCTCTATTTTTTGTTGAGCATAGAGCATATTCCAATGACTTCAATGAGACCTTATGTATAGATCATAGCAAGAATTTAGATCCATGGGTGAGCATTATCTTCTAAGGAACCATGTATCTATCCTATTTTTAATCTTGTCCATTTATTTTGGCCAAAGAAACTTTTTAGTTTTATTGTTAGTTTTCTTGATTGTACCAATGATTTATTTTAGTAGATGTTCTTGCATGATGATCTTTAGTTTTTGAGGTATTTTAGTATTTATGATGTTATTCCATATTTATTTTATTTTGGGTTAGATAGTTCTCTTACTAGAGGTTTAGTGTGGGTTCCACTAATCATAGGTTTGGGTCATAACAGATAGCATGGCAGCATTCAGACGATTCTCAAAAGGAAAAATCTATAATTTAGTGTTCAAGAGAGTATTGTTCATCCTCTAGGTGGGTTATGTCTTACCTACTATTAGATGTGGCTTGCTTAAGCTATACATATAATAATTTGCAAATTTTTTTAGGGAGGGAGGACATTGTGGTTTGGATTTGTATTACTTTTAGTTTTTATCCTATTATCTTAATTGGTAGCTTTAGGGTAAAATTTCACTTTTTGTCCTTATTTTAGTTAGTTACTCCTCTCTTGGGTTTAGTCTAGGATGCTTGGTAGCTTTAACGTTGTTATTAGAAACCTTAGTCTGAGTTCAAATAGTTGCTATTCTTAGGTTTAGTTCCTCGCGGGTTTGTAGCTATAATATTATTTTCATAAGGTATCTTACAATAATGAAACTTCCATAATTATGGATAAGTCCAGCATGCTAATATTTGGGTTAAGGTTTTCCCTAAGTTAAGAGTTAGAAATTTCAGACTAGGCTAGTCTTAGAAAAAAATTAAGCATGATATGGTGTAGGGTACTTTGAGAATCGAATAGTTAAAGGTTATGTAAACTGATGCATTTTTATGATAGCTACGGTGATAAAAAATTCATAGGATATATTGGAAGTGAATTTGGATGAGTGGAACTCCTAAAATCAAATTTGACATAAAAGGGTTGGTTTAGGATGCCCAAACCTGAAGGTGTGTTTTAAACATGGCAAAACTGTGAGAAATATTTAGTTTTCATCCTAGCATACCTCGCTATAGTGGGTGGCAGAGTGCTACCCTGTGTTTCTATAATGAGAGTCCACATTGGTCAATCCCACCATAACAGGCATATTTTGCTATAACGAGGCAGCTATTGTAGGATATGTCCTAATTAATGCAAAAAATTCTCCAAAACATTATTTTAATTCCACATCATCTAATAGATGAAAGAGGCTATTTTAAGCAATTTACACTTAAATTCCATCATACTTCTTCCTAAAGGTGAGTTTATCCCTTCCATTAACTTATTATTCAAATATTAATCCTTAGAATACTAGTTTTTGGGTTTAGGAAGGATTTAGCTTTACCAAGTGATTTTTTTGGTGTAATTAGTTTTTTGTTAAAAGTAGTTACTTTAAAATTGCATGCTTAGCATTCACCATTAAATCTATGAAATTGGTAGTTTTAAGGTGGAATGAGGTGATAAACCCTATAATAGGAGGAATGATACATGAGTTTGACCTTGGGTTTCTGGGATTAGGTTGTCATGAATTTTCTAGGTCATTTTCTGAATTGTGATCATGCTATTTTTTAGTCCACAACCAAGTCAAAATTGCATAAAAAGGGAACACTCAATTTTAATAAAGTGGTGCAAGCTTGGATTGAGGTATGTGATAGTTTAACTTAGTTGAAACCCAACTTATTTATGTGTGCATATTAACTATTTCTTCATGTACTTGTTACACTGCATGTTCAAAAGTAGATTGTTAAATTTTATCCTAAGTGTTAATTCAATGCAATGAGGTTATATTAAAAACTTATTGGGTTTTACAAATGTGGTTGGTGCTTCATTGTGATTATCATTGTTGTGATGTATGTTTATTATTATTAGATGTATTGATATTTCTACATCTAGGATTCATATTTATTATTGTGGGATGTACCGGTATTTGGACATTTTCATTTGATTGTTGATATAAGTTTGACAAGCACTAGATGTCTGGGATTTGGTATCTAGTCAAGAGCTTGTTCCTTGTATATCATGGCTAGTGGGAGACCATAAGACACTTATCATGTGTGTACAACGTATTGGTGAGAGTGAGATTTCCTTGATGAATTGGCTTTATGTGTTGACTTGTTATATTTGGCTCCTTGTATGGACAAAGATTTATGATTATGGTTATATTTTTTGAATTGGATCCTTAAGTGGTCCGATCTACATTAAAATATTTGGCATATTTCTTTTAATTATCGATTTACTTGTGTAATTGATACATGGTTTTGTGTATTGTTGATGAGTCATAGTTTGTTGACTTGGATTGAATGCTGGTAGTCAGAGTCTTAACTTGAGCTATTGTCTATATTGACTTGTACTTGAACGAACTATGTCTTGTTGTTTTAAAGGATGTGTCATATAATTAAAGTACAATTATATAGTAAGTGTTCATGGTTGTTCTTATTTACTAAGTTATGCTTTATTGTTAACATATCTTACTTTGGGTTGACCACCAATGACCCTTTTAGTACACCATTGTTTCTTATGTGTTGATACTACACGTGCTCTTTTTTTGTTAAGTTTAGTGGATTATCTAATGATTGATTGAGACCTCATCTTTATAGCAGAGTACATTTCGAATATATAACACATCAAAAAATCTAAGCTAAGGATTGAACCATACTGCAGGTATATATAGGATTAAACATTAAGTTTTAACAGTCTAAGAATGAATTTGGCCATGTACCAAGGCCACTAGATCCTCCTACTCCTTAAATAAGCCAAAACCTCCCTTACTAATTGATTTATTAATAAATGATCATCTTCAAATGCTAATAACATCTATATTTTGAAGCATATTTGAGGTCTAGACCCGTATAATGATAGATATTAGAATTATCTTCTTAACACATCCTATTTTGCCTAAATTTGACATCAAAGTAAAAAGTTATGACCTTTGTAGTAAAGAACTTTTACAGTGAGATACCACACACAAAACCATGATCGTGTTACTTTGTACGACCGTAAAATGGTCTTCTTTGAAGAAACCCCAACATCTGAAAGTTGATCAATATAGCTTCCTGCAATGAGAGGTAACCATAAACACACTTTGAAACGACAATCCTCGACACAATTGTGAGTCCCATAATTGCTTCTGATTTAACCATCAAACCTACAAACCAAGGTACGATTGTAGGCAGATCCCATGATCATACCAAGGATCATACGATCATATTCAAATAGATATCATTTATTTCCAACCACAAGAGAAACTCATGATCATATGTTGGTCCCATGATCCTGGGAAGGTTCCGTACGTCCCTCCTAATAGTTTCTAGCTACAAATTTTAAAAGTTCATATTTGTAGCACCCCAAACTTTTTGAAATTTTATCCTCATTGCCCAGACTACGACTCCCCTTACAAGTGGTAGGGATTTTTGATGGGTCTTATGGACCCAATCATAGCTTGGTTACTATGTTGCTTGCAGTTTCTATTCTGACTATGACTTAGACCTTATGAGTTTAGGTTCTCGTAATGAGTCGTATGGTGTATTTCATAACCAAACTAGTATGAAGCCAAAATTGTTTTGGCTTTGACAACGGCTGGGTCAAGCAATTCATAATGACCGAGTACAAGTCATAAGGTATGACTCATAGCCAATTTAGTGTTGGGATCCTACATATTGTCCAGCCTACGACAGACGATAAGAGTCATAGGGTGACCCACTCGTATTTTTATTAAGTGAATTTCGGTCAACTCCCCTTCTTCCTTGCTTCAATCCCACGCCCATAAAGCACTTTAAGGGATTATTTCATATTCTTAACACAATAAAAATGATCTCAAGCAAGGTCTAGGGTTTCCCAGAAGTTCATCAATTAGAGCTCTCAAGGGCAAATTCCTTTCATAACTCTTGATATTTTAGGCATGTTACTCTTCCCTAATTATTAATTTATGTAAATATTTATTTAAATGGTTTAAATGGATTTTTTTAATGTGACATTTGATGTTGTAACGCCCCAAAATTGGATCTCGATATGTCACACGGTGCTTAAGGTCACAAGTGACCCCAAGCTAACCCTTCATCTGGCATAACCCAAAGCAACTGAATAAAATACATAAACAAGAAGGAAAAATGCCGAAACAACCCATAACTTAGTCTGACCAACATGAAAGTAAATTTACATGGTCACAATTCTGCTCATATATATATACAAATCTGAAACAGAATACACTGACTACTAGTAACTATCTATGAAGCCTATACAAGCATGGACCAAAGATAGCCAGGTCATGACTCCCAACTACCCCTACTCAATGTGACTGAATACAAAAAATACAATACAACTGAAGTCCCTGAATCAAAAGGACTAATAACCCGCCGATCGAGTGCTGCGACCCAGCTGAACATGATATGTGCGCTACAGCTTGTACCTATATTTTGGTAAGAATGTAGCCCATGGAAATATATGGGTCAGCACTTTGAAATGTACTGAGTATGTGGGGATGCATGCAACAATATAAATAGTATAATCAATTTAATGAAAACATGCATACGGACAATGATGACTCACTTGGCGTGAGTTATATCAAATCATACTTTTCGTAATTTCATAATAAACAGTTCATATGATAAAATCTCGTAATCCACGTAAATCATTATAAATCATAAATTATGATAAATCATCCTAAATCATCAAAAATTATCATATCGTCAAACATCATCATAGGTAATTATAAATCATCATAAATGACCATTAAACATCATAAACATCTCAACTCTTTGACTCAAATCTCGGAGTCACTCGGTAATTCAAGAAACTTAATCTTATGGACACAGGATTTTTCTATAACCGACAACCCCATGTGAGCTATGTGGAATACCAATATTTGAAATCCCCGTTGGCGAGAGCGTCATACACTTTGCCCGGGAGTACGAACTTAAAACTGCAATAATCACAATCGGGCTCTCTGGTCAATAATATCATCATCATCAAACAACCCTACGGTGGTACATAGGTTTGGGGAAATATCAACTTTCCCTCTCAGTGCAAAGTACTACTCCCCAACAAGCTCAGAATGCGTTAGGAAATCTACCACAACATCATAAGGGTCTATCATAAGGACCAAATCAAATTTCTTTCTCATTTATCAAATCATTTCAATTTGTGGATTCCTAAATAAACATATTCTAGCTCAAAACATTTTAATCTTCCTCAACATCAACAAGGTATCAATGCACTGAACCATAACCGACTCGACATTTGGACAAGGATATGAAGACTCAATACATAATATTTTCAACAATTTATCTCATCAAAACCATCTGGAAAATACCAAGACTCATTACAACTTCGATATCAATATATCCAATAACTCAAATCGTCATAAGGAAGCTTAAAATTTGACACATGGCTCAAAAACACTTGGAAACACCAATAATTCATTCTTGAACTTAAAACATGGATAGATGTTAAAAATATATAAATTCTTGATAGAAACACCAAGAATCCCAATATTAAATCTCAATTCATAAAACGCAAATAGTCAAATACTCATGTGATTCAAAACTTACAATTCAAATCTTTATAAGTTCATAATCGAATTATTTAGACATAATTCAACCTACAGAACCATAAGAATCAATTAAATAATCATAATTGGAAAGTTATAACAATTTACATAAATACATAATCAAAATCTCATGGTAGGATATCTTGGAAATAAATTCATTGGCCAAACTAATAATAATCCATAATAAAAATTAAAGATAGTGGCACAAGAACGGAAGAATTATTCTTGTTCAAAGCCCCACATACCTAAAAATGGAAGATGAATATGAACTTCTGACTCCGGAACTTTATTCACGAAAATAAAATGTGCTTCTCGAAGCCCTTAACATAATCAACTCAAATCCTAAATCAATTTGAAATTTCTACGGTTCAGTTAAGAGATATAGAAGGATGAAATTTGGAGTAGTAGGGTTGGGGTTTGAGCCTTAGGAAATTTTGAATAAAAATGAAATATTGAATTCTCTTAATGGACTTAAATTCATGGTTTACCCGGATGGATTGGAGTAGGAATGACCAAAATACCCTTAAAAATCAAATAATGTCAAATCTGTCCTTTGGTGGACTGTTTTATAGGCTGAAGTAGATCGACCATAACTTTTTGTTTGGATGGAAAAATTGGATGAAACCTATTTCATTGGAATAATGACTCTCAGAGCTTTCTGTTGATATATAGTAGCTCACCCAGATCATTATGTACAAGGATTTATGATCGTTTGAAGTTAAACCTCAAATTCGCCTGGCCTTAGTATTTTTTTCCTGCACATTTACTGTTCACCACTATTCACGGTTAGAACGGAATGTTCATAACTCATCTCTCGAGTGTCCGTTTTGGATGATCCACATATCTTTGGAAAGATTATTCGATGCTCTACGCGATGACGGATCGCATATCCATAAATTCCACTTAAAAAAATTATTAATCATGATAAAGAACATAATTCAACACATTTTCGTCCGAGTTCTTAACGGACTCTTGGAAAGATAAAAAGGCTTTAACAACTCGACATATTTTGGAGCGAAATATTTAATATGAAAACTTCGGGTATCACATCATCTCTCCCTTGGAAACATTCATCACCGAATGTCGCTCGTTGGGTTAGGAAGACAAGGAAAATTGAGGAAACGCAACTAAAATAGCTTGATGAACAAGTTTATATTTATCTAAGCTTTGGAGTACTTTCCGACACATAAGCTCATAATAATCACAGCAACATAGTTTAGTCTATTACTAAAAGAGTTGAATGAAGGAAAAATTATTAACACCCTAAAATCGGATCTCGAGACGTCACATAATGCTTAAGGTCACAAGTGACCCCAAGCTAACCCTTCATCTGGCATAACCCAAAGCAACTGAAGAAAATACATAAAATAGAAGGAATAATGCGGAAATAACCCATAACTTAGTCTGACCAACATGAAAGTAAATTTACACGATCATAATTCTACTCATATATATACAAATCTGAAACAGAATACATTGACTACTAGTGATTGTCTAAGAAGCCTCTACTAGCATTGACCAAAGATAGCCGGGTCATGACTCCCAACTACCCCTACTCAATACAACTGAATACAGAAAAAATAATACATCTCAAATCTAAACAACTCAAGTCCCTAAATCAAAAGGACTAATCACCTGCCAATCGAGAGCTGCGACCCAAATATGTGGGTCAGCACTTTGAAATGTACTAAGTATGTGGGGTGCATGAAACAATATAAATAGTATAATCAATTTTATGAAAACATGCATACGGACAATGATGACTCACTTGGCTTGAGTTATATGAAATCATACTTTTTGTAATTTTATAATAAACAGTTCATATGATAAAATATTGTAATCCACGTAAATCATTATAAATCATAAATTATGATAAATCATCCTAAATCATCATAAATTATAATATCGTTAAAAATCATCATAGGCTATTATATATCATCATAAATGACTATAAAACATCATAAACATCTCAACTTTTTGACTCGAATCTTGGAGTGACTCAGTAATTCAAGAAACTTAACCTTATGGACACAGGATTTTCCTATAACCGACAACCCCACATGAGCTACGTAGAATACCAACGTTTGAAACCCTCGTTGGTGGTAGGATCATACTCTTTACCAGGGAGTACGACCTTAAAACTGCAATAATCAAAATCGGGCTCTCCAGCCAATAATATCATCATCAAACAACCCTACGGTGGCACATAGGTTTGGGGAGATACCAAATTTCCCTCTCGGTGCTAATTACTATTCCCCGACAAGCTCAGAACGCATTAGGAAATCCACGACAACGTCACAAGGGTCTATCATAAAGTTCAAATCAAATTTCTTTCTCAGTTATCAAATCATACCAATTTGTGGATTCCTAAGTCAACACATTTTAGCTCAAAATATTTTAATCTTCCTCAACATCAACAAGGTATCAATGCATTGAACCATAACTGACTCGACATTTGGACAAGGATATGAAGCTCATTACGTAATACTTTCAACAATTTAACTCATCAAAACCATCTGGAAAATACAAAGACTCATTGCAACTTTGATATCAATATACCCAATAACTCAAATCGTCATAAGGAAGCTCAAAATTTGACACATGGCTCGAAAACACTTGGAAATACCAATAATTCATTCTTGAACTTAAAACGTGGATAGATGTTAAAAATATATAAATTCTTGATAGAAAAACCAAGAATCCCAATATTAAATCTCAATTCATAGAGCGAAAATAGTCAAACACTCATGTGATTCAAAACTTACAATTCAAATCTTTATAAATTCATAATCGAATTATTTAGACATAATTCAACTTACAGAACCATAAGAATCAATTAAATAATTATAATTGGCAATCTTGAACAATGTAAATAAATACATAATCAAAATCTCATGGTAGGATATCTTGGAAATAAATTCATTTGCCAAACTCGTAATAATCCATAATAAAAATTAAAGATAGGGGCACAAGAACGGAAGAATTATTCTTGTTCAAAGCCCCACATACCTAAAAATGGAAGTTGAATATGAACTTTCGACTTTGGAACTTTATTCATGAAAATAAAGGGTGCTTCTCGAAGCCCTTAACATGATCAACTCAAATCCCAAATCAATTTGAAATTTCTATGGTTCAGTTAAGAAAAATAGAAGGATGAAATTTGGAGTAGTAGGGTTGGGGTTTGAGCCTTAGAAAATTTTGAAGAAAAATAAAATATTGAATTCTCTTAATGGACTTAAATCCATGGTTTACCCGGATGGATTGGAGGTGGAATGACCAAAATACCCTTAAAAATCAAATAATGATAAATCTGTCCTTTGGTGGACTGTTTTATAGGATGAAGTAGATCGACCATAACTTTTTGTTTGGATGGAAAAATTGGATGAAACCTATTTCATTGGAATAATGACTCTAAGAGCTTTCTGTTGATATATAGTAGCTCACCCAGATCATTATGTGCAAGGAGTTATGATCGTTTGAAGTTGATCCTAAAATTCGTCTGGCCTCAGTATTTTTTTCCTGCACATTTACTGCTAACCACTATTCACGGTAAGATCGGAATGTTCATAACTCATCGCCCGAGTGTCCGTTTGGGATGATCCATATATCGTTGGAAAGATTATTCGATGCTCTATACGATGACAGATCACATATCCATAAATTCCACTCAAAAAAATTATTAATCATGATAAAGAACAGAATTCAACACATTTTCGTCAGAGATCTTAACGGACTCTTGGAAAGATAAAAGGGCTTTAACAACTCGACATATTTTAGAGCGAAATATTTAACTAGAAAACTCCGGGTATCCCATCATCTCTCCTTTTGAAACATTCATCGCCGAATGTGTCTCGTTGGGTTAGGAAGATAAGGAAAATTGAGGATATGCAACTAAAATAGCTTGATGAACAAGTTTATATTTATCTAAGCTTTGGAGTACTTTCCGACGCATAAGCTTATAATAATCACAATGACATAGCTGAGTCTATTACTAAAAGAGTTGGATGAATGAGAAATTATTAACTTTGATATAAATCCGCATTCACAAAGAAAGAGATGAAAGATCTAGGATATGAAAACTCGGGATATCATAATATCTCCCTCTTGGGATTGATTCTCCCCGAATAATACTAATTGATATACGGGACACTTTATGATCGACCCATGGCTTAATACTTGGTTCGGGAAAAAAAGCAAAGGCTAAATAGAATTTGGTAACTCGCTTCGACGTAAATAAATCATTCTTCAAATGGTTATGCTCACGAAACTTCAAGTAGTGAGATTGGACCATATCGGCTGATGGAAGAAATATATGAATCCATCGGAATAACTATCAAGTTGAATTTCTAAGTGCACGGACCGAATCAAGACACACTCTCATTCAATTACGACATGATTTAAAATCTATCCAAGGAACTTTCAATGCTACTAGGAAGCAATTGGGTTTGGGATATGGTCCGAACAATATATATATATATATATATATTGAAAAAAGGATTTATAACTCGACCCCAATTTTAAATACAGAGCGTAGGTCGATCGGTCTTATATAAAAATAAAAGTACTAGACCCCACATAGTACAACTCCTTTCTTTCAATCTTATCAATACGCCTCGCACACCCTTTCTCCGCAATACTATTTTCCTTAAATACCATACTTACTTGATTCAATTCATAATTCTCACAAGGCATTTGCAATCTTGGCTATTTAAATCTAACTAAGCCAAACTGTCTCTCCTTATTTTCAAGCTTAATTTGGAGTCACCAATTCCTCCACCTAACACCGTAACATAGCACCATTCCTAATTAAAAATTTACACACATCCATATTGTTACATTTCCTCATCTCACAGATAGTTCTTATTACCACTCAATCAACTCTAATCCACTTAATACTCACCATTTTAAACCATCATATTCATATCAACAAGTATTGAAGCTTAGGGAACTATTCATAGGCATATACGCAATTCAACTTATAGAAAGGCCAAGGATTGCAACTAATATCATCAGACAAGAGATATATTCACAATAAATGAGTGCTATGCAAGATCAATTTACAAGAGCTTTTACCTTAGACTTCTAAATCAATATAGACACCAAAACTTATCGATAATATAAACTTTAATCTCCGTATATATATACACATATGATGTTCAAGCCTATCTTTATAATTACGTATACACTCTTAATCAACACCCATAAAACACCTTTTTCAAATTCTACAATCCTTTATTAAGACAACTTCCGGGCACAATTCTTAAAAAAACACTCACTAACTTTTCCAATTAACTAAGCCATGAACAAACTTCACTTCAACAATTCCCCACCTACAAACCTAGATAAACCATCACACAACCATCTTCACAAGCACAACACAAAATGCTTCAAATAACCATGACATCCATCAAAAGCCTAGCCTCAAGCTTACTCCACACTTGCCACCTTAGTTAAAATGAACATGCCACAATCTTTATCAACAAAAACCCATTCACTCTCTCCTATTTTCACCACTATTCATCCACACTCCATCGACAAATGGAAAGTCATGAAAGGGTAGGATATAAAGGGTTATTATGTATGACTTGGTGAGGTTATTGAGGCCGGAGAACTTGGGCATCGAATGCATGAATTCAACCAGAATCAAGATTAAAGATTAAGGACACCCAGGACATAAATTGAATCTTATTGGTCGCTAAGGGTGTTAACATACAATAAAACTTAAGCACATGTATTATGAATCGTGCAACTTGAGTTTGAAGTTTATTGCTTATGGAATGTCGATTTTGCTCGCTAGAAAAATTGGGACTCCATATTTCGATAGTTAGGAGAATACATGATTTCCCATGATATGCATGAACATGTATTATGATCGGGGGAATGAAATATAAGGCATGAGAAAATATCAAAGTCATTGAAAAGGATGGGGTAAAATAGGATCAACACCACTCCTTCTCACCACCAACTTAAAACCCACCGATACATCTACCTGAATCCCACAATCTTAACTTAGTTAATCTTTTTTTCTACTATCCCCTTCTTAGACTTAAGCCAACACTTCGAGTCAACGAATCACCATACAAACTCTAGTCCATGGCATTCGCTTTACTCCAGGGTCCATGGATATACCCATACACAAGATCCATAACTTAACCCCCACATAACTACACCAGAGAGCACAAAACCCAATCTTAACATAACTCTCAAATACCCACCAACTTAGACAACTTCAAAAGTTATCATACAACAATTCATGCACTCCGCAGCTTAGATTCTATCACTTACCATAGATACATCAAACCTTTGCTAAACCATACTAACTTATTCGTGCTTTACTAACATCATATCTCAAGCTAACACCCTCGTCAACCTCTAATGCACAAGTTAACTCACAATTACATCATATACCATATATCATCATTCATACTTACCCGATCAAGGATAACATTAACCGCTTAACATTTAATAACTTACAAAAATCCCTATAACACCTTGAGCATACTACTACTTCAACACACAATATCACATTTGATCACAAACAAATAGACTTAAGCTCCCGTACATACGGTTCAAAGCTACTAAATCTTCTCCCTAAAACTAATGTCGTAGCAATTCAATCATTAAATTTATTTTTTTCTCGTCTCCCGCTACACAAACTTAACAACTCACTCTGACTACGATTAACAACAATCTCAACAACCATTTCTATCTATCAAACACCCCAAATATACTAGTCCACCAAAACCTCATAATGACAATAATCATCCATAATTCCATGGCCTATGCCAAAATAATTTACTAACACCGCCTTCCTCCACATTTACAACCCCCTGGTTCCAACCAATGCAAGAACAACAGAGTAAACAACCAGCTGCTAGTAAATTGAAATAGCCCTCACACGACTTCACTAGACTTTGGTTTTGTATTTTGAAAAAGAAAATAATATCAAAACAATTATGCTAGTGAATTGAAATATGCCCCACATGGCTTCACTAGACTTCAAGTTTTCATCAAAAGATGATCAGAACATATTTTCAAGAAATAAAAGCCTGGTATACTATAATCAAGGATCTAAGAATATGTGTCTCTCTTTACATCAACTGAATGACTCAAGAGGGATGAGGGTACATCTTAAAAGCTATGGAACCTTTGCTAGTAAGCCCAGGAATATAATCAAGAGAAAGATTGGAACTAGTTAATCACCCTGTCTCAACATTAGTACACGGATAAGGAAAATATGAAATCACATCATGAATTGTAGGGAGAAATCAAAAAACAGTTCTGAGATAGGCTTAATGCATAACCTTCAAGAACGTACATATGACACCTTAATTTTTTGGAACTCAAGAGCACTAATGAAATCATTTTTTTCTAGCTCACTTATAAACCCGTAATATCAGAGGAGATTATCTAAGAAAGCACCATCTATAAGTATTTATGCTTCACTATATCCGGTATTTTAGAACAGGGTAAAATGGCCTAATTTATGCAAGATATGAACCCTTATGAATTTCTTAAGGAACCTTTCCACAGCACGATCTATGACTTGAAAGAAACCGAACATTTTCCTAAATGCCTCGTTGCCTCTCAAAGAAAAGTATAGACGTCTCCGTACTGATCCGTAAGACTCTACTAGACATGACCTCATAGACACTCTAGGACACTTGAACTCCATGCTCTGATACAAAGCTTGTAACACCCTAAAATCGGATCCCGAGACGTCACATAATGCTTAAGGTCACAAATGACCCCAAGCTAACCCTTCATCTGGCATAACCCAAAGCAACTGAAGAAAATACATAAAATAGAAGGAATAATGC
This sequence comes from Capsicum annuum, assembly GCF_002878395.1. NCBI lineage: Eukaryota > Viridiplantae > Streptophyta > Magnoliopsida > Solanales > Solanaceae > Capsicum > Capsicum annuum. The sequence goes on along the minus strand of NC_061116.1, from coordinate 92,171,882 downwards.
GAAAATAACCCATAACTTAGTCTGACCAGCATGAAAGTAAATTTACATGATCATAATTCTACTCATATATATACAAATCTGAAACTAAATACACTAACTACTAGTGATTGTCTATGAAGCCTCTACTAGTATTGACCAAAGATAGCTGGGTCATGACTCCCAACTACCTTTACTCAACACAACTGAATACAGAAAAAATAATACATCTCAAATCTAAACAATTCAAGTCCCTGAATTAAAAGGACTAATCACCTGCCGATCGAGAGCTGTGACCCAACTAAACTTGATATGTGCGCTACAGCTTATACCTATATTTTGGTAAGAATGTAGCCCATGGAAATATATGGGTCAGCACTTTGAAATGTATTAAGTATGTGGGGGTGCATGAAACAATATAAATAGTATAATCAATTTCATGAAAACATGCACACGGACAATGATGACTCACTTGGCTTGAGTTATATCAAATCATACTTTTTGTAATTTTATAATAAATAGTTCATATGATAAAATATCATAATCCACGTAAATCATTATAAATCATAAATTCTGATAAATCATCCTAAATCATCATAAATTATCATATTGTTAAAAAACATCTTAGGTAATTATAAATCATCATAAATGACTATAAAACATCATAAACATCTCAACTTTTTAACTCAATCATGGAGTGACTCAGTAATTCAAGAAACTTAATGTTATGGACACAGGAGTTTCCTATAACCGACAACCCCATGTGAGCTACATGGAATACCAATGTTTGAAACCCTCGTTGGCGGGAGCGTCATACTCTTTACCAGGGAGTACAAACTTAAAACCGTAATAATCACAATCGGGCTCTCCGGCCAATAATATCATCATCAAATAACCCTACGGTGTAACATAGGTTGGGAGAAATACCAAATTTCCCTCTCGGTGCTAAGTACTATTCCCCGACAAGCTTAGAACACGTTAGGAAATCCACCACATCATAAGGATCTATCATAAAGATCAAATCGAATCTCTTTCTCATTTATCAAATCATATCAATTTGTAGATTCCTAAGTCAACACATTTTAGCTCAAAGTATTTTAATCATCCTTAACATCAACAAGGTATCAATGCATTGAATCATAAATGACTCAACATTTGGACAAGGATATAAAGACTTAATACATAATATTTTTAACAATTTAACTCATCAAAACCATCTGGAAAATACCAATACTCATTGCAACTTCGATATCAATATATCCAATAACTCAAATCATCATAAGGAAGCTCAAAATTTGACACATGACTCGAAAACACTTAGAAATACCAATAATTCATTCTTGAATATCAAACGTAGATACATGTCCAAAATATATCAATTCTTGATAGAAACACCAAGAATCCCAATATTAAATCTCAATTCATAAAACGAAAATAGTTAAATACTCATGTGATTCAATACTTACAATTCAAATCATTATAAGTTAAGAATCGAATTATTTAGACATAATTCAACCTACAGAACCATAAGAATCGATTAAATAATCATAATTGGCAAGGTTGAACAATTGACATATATACATAATCAAAATCTCATTGTATGGCATCTTGGAAATAAATTCAATTGCCAAACTCATAATAATCCATACTAAAAATTAAAGATACGGGCATAAGAATGGAAGAATTATTCTTGTTCAAAGCCCCACATACCTAAAAATGGAAGATGAATATGAAATTTTGACTTCAGAACTTTATTCGCGAAAATAAAGGGTGCTTCTCAAAACCCTTAACATGATCAACTCGAATTCCAAATCAATTTAAAATTTCTACGATTTAATCAAGAGACATAGAAGGATGAAATTTAGAGTAGTAGGGTTGGGGTTTGAGCCTTAGAAAATTTTGAAGAAAAATAAGCTATTCAATGCTCTTAATGGACTTAAATCCATGGTTTACCCGGATAGATTGGATTGGGAATGACCAAAATACCCTTAAAAATCAAATAATGTCAAATCTGTCCTTTGGTGGACTGTTTTGATAGGCTGAAGTAGATCGACCATAACTTTTTGCTTCGATGGACAAATTTGATGAAACTAATTTCATTGGAAAGGTGACTCTCAGTGATTTCTTTTGATATATAGTAGCTCACCCAGATGATTATGTACAAGGAGTTATGATCATTTGAAGTTGACCCTAAAATTTGCCTGGCCTCAGTAGTTTTTTCCTATACATTTACTGTTCACCACTATTCAAGGTTAGATCGGAATGATCATAACTCATCGCTCGAGTGTCCGTTTTGGATGATCCACATATCATTGGAAATTTTATTCGATGCTCTATGTGATGACGAGTCACATATCTAAAAATTCCACACAAAATATTTATTAATCATGATAAAGAATAGAATTCAACACATTTTCATCTGAGATCTTAACGGACTCTTGGAAAGATAAAAAGGCTTTAACGACTCGACGTATTTGGGAGAAAAATATTTATTGGGAAAACTCGGGTAATCACTGATGTGGTTGAGGGTTTCAATATAGTTGATTCCTAAATTGTTTTACCATGATTTATTATGTATTTCCTATGCCTTATTGGTGGTTTTGAACTTATACGGTGAATGGGAATGGTGGATAAACTAAGGGGTCATGGTCTCCCCTAAAATTGGTATTTTGAAATTTGAATTGGATTTGAATAAATGTGTCCCCTTAACCCACTTGTGTAAATGGTTTTGGATTGTGAAATTGCCAATTGGTTTGACTTAATCACCTATGATAATGTATTAGATTAATGATTAAATAGTGAATATGGATTTTGAAAGCCTTATCGGCATTGAGGCATTTCCCCAAGTGAATGTGATTGTTATGGCATAGAGATAAGCTTACTGGTGTAAGGGTATTATGATACCTATAGTGTGCCTTAACAGTTGGTTCATTGGTTAATAAATAGGTTATGTTGAACTTTCTTTAAATTTGTCTTAATAGGGGTTATGTAGTGAAGCCGTGAAGGTGTGGGTCTTGGATAACTTGTATTAGAAACTCATGTTTGTCAACATGAGGTTTGGTCTTGATGACCTGTGTGCATAGTTCACAATATTGATATATTTGTATCTTGAATTGATATGGAGTCAGATCATTCCTTGGTCTTCTTTGATACATTCAATTCGTGTGGCTAACATACACTACGGCCTTTTTAGTAGGGGAGCTAAACTCATATAGCCCATGGGTGCCTATTTATGATGGTTGAGCTACATAGTCTAGGATAAATTTTTACTTCATGCTAATTTTTTTTCCCTTCTTGGCATGACATATTTATACTTATATATGACATGTGCATTGGCTTGAGTGGTTTTGAAAAGGTTTATGAAATTAGTTTATCCCATACCCCTAAATTACATGCTAGTACTCAACCCACTAAATATCTCCGGATGTCGTATCCCTATGCAATATAGGAACAAGAGTTAGTTCTACTTTTTCTGTATAGTGTTAGGTGTATCAGCTCGGTTCATAGGTGTTGGTGGTGAAATGGTAAGCTTTCATTCCTCAAAAGACTTTTTCATTTTATTAGTTTTCTTTCATAGACTAGAATTAAAGAGTTCATATTAATATTATCACTGTCCTTGTCATTGTCAGAGTCAAGGGCATGTCCCAACACTTTATTGATTTTGGTTTTATTGTAAGGCTTTCTGGATTACTGTGGACTTAGGTGATGTTGATTGGTTATTTTTGGTTGGTTACTGGTTATCAGTTATAAACATGTCTTAAATTCTTTGAGGATATCTTTTCTATCTTGTTATATATTTGTATTTCATCCGCTATTAAGGGGTATTATGTTCGGTTTGGCTAGGTGCAAGGGGTGGTCTCCTATCCTTGTTGGACTTGAGATACCTGTCATGGCCAGCCCCTGGTTTGGTTTATGAAAAAGTTGGTATGAGAGCCTAGGTTTGGTTTCATTGGGTGTCCACAAAGCCGTATTAAGTAAAATTACATTTATGTGTGTGTAGCACACCACACTTATAAGAGAGGGGCTGTGAGGCATTTAGGAACTTTTTCCTTACTTGTTGTTTTATTTTGGGCTAGAGTCTAAGATCTTGTGATCTTCTCTAATTCCTATATGTTTCCTATCCAGATCATGCCTCTAAGAAGATCTAATGCTCATAGAAACTCCTCAGTCCCTCTTAAGAAAAATGTGGATGGGGTTTGTCCTACTCAAGGAGTTTAGACTAGATCTAGGGTCGGAGCTTCTGATTTCCCTAGTAGGGTTCCAATTATTCCCATTGATCCTACTCCTGCAGGTAACACTCCTGCTCGGTCATCTCTAGGAGGTCTAACAAATGTTGAGTTTCACCATTCCATTCATCTGTTGACCCAGTTGGTGATATCTCAGTAATTTCAGTTGGGTTTTGTTAGTGCTATTGTGAGTTCTTCTGAGGAAACTAGAGTTGTCCAGTTTATGAGTCTAAATCCTCTGACATTTATTGGTTCTAGGGTTGAGGAAGATCCTTAAGGGTTCATAGATGAGATACAGAGGATTCTTCGTGTAATGCATGCTTCTAACTCTGAGGGTGTAGAGTTCACTGAATACTAGCTAAAGGATGTGACATATCAGTGATATAACAAGTGGGATCCATCTAGGGGAGATGCGAAGTTCTCTTTATGGGAGGATTTCCTTGGTGCTTTTCTTGATCCCTTCTTTCTTTAAGAGTTGAAGAAGGCGAAGGCTGAGGTGTTCATGAATTTGAAGCAAGGCAAGATGACTATGAAGGAGTATGCCTTGAAGTTTCATTAGCTGTACCTTTATGCTCTTAAGACTGTCTAATATAAGGGTTAAGATGAGGAAATTTGCTTTGGGTTCATCTCGAGACTTAGTGTTGGAGTGTAAGGCTACCTTATTGAATTATGATATGGATATCTCTAGGATTATGGTGTATATGCAATAAGTGAAGGATAAAATGAAAGAACATACAGAGGTTAGTTAAAGGCAGAGTAAGAAGTTTTAATATTTGGATCAGGGTGGAGGTCAGCAACATGGTGGTAGAAAAGGTGGAAAATGGTTAAAAAGAAGTGGTTGAATTATGGGTCCTATTCTATGGCTTGTTCTCCATATCTTAAGCCATTCGGTGATCGCCATTTTTAGATTAAAAGTGGATTTAAGGCATAAAGTACCCAATCTCAGGCCAGTGGGGCTGAGTTGGCTTCATTTATACCCTTTTTCATTTTTGTGGTCAGGTGCATTGTGGTATTTATGGTGATGGGAGGAATAAGTATTTCAAATCTGGTTATCCTGGCCATATTCAGAGGAACTATCCTTCGAGTAATATTGCTACAGGGCGAAAAAGGTCCTGGTTGCTGTTTCTTCTTCTCCTGCACCAAAAAGTGCTACTTTTAGATTTAGCACTGGTTGGAATAGTGTATATGCTCTTACTACATATCAGGATTATGAGGCATCTCCTGATGTTGTTACTGGTATGCTAAAACTTTTCTCTTATGATGTATATTATCTACTTGATCTCCACTCTACTCTCTCTTATGTTACCCCTTGTGTGGCTATTCATTTTTGTTTTGGTCCTAAGTAAATTCCTTATCTTGTTTCTGTGTGTACCTTGATAGGTGACTCTGTTATGGTTAGAAGAGTCTATAGGGGTTGAGAGGTATCTATTCGTGGTATAGGGACAATTGTGGTCCTGATTAAATTAGATATGTTAGACTTTGATATGATTTTAGGGATTGATTGGTTGCATTCGTGTTATGAATCTCTGACTGCCAGACCCAAAGGGTCAATTTTTGGTTCCCAAATGATCCCGTTGTTGAGTGAGAAGGTAGTTCCCTATTCCCAAAGAAAGGTTTATTTCTTATCGTAGATCCTGAAAATTAGTTTCCAAGGGGTGTCTTTATCATTTGGACCTGGTTAAGGATTCTAGATCCAAAGGTCCTTCCTTGCAATTGTCCCTGTGGTTTGTGAGTTTCCTGAGGTATTTCCTGATGTTATTCCTAGTGTTCCTCCTAATAGGGAGATTGATTTTGGGATTGATCTTCTATCAAATACTCATCCTATCTCTATCCCTCTATATATAATGGCTCCAGCTGAGTTGAAAGAACTTAAGGAGTAGTTGAAGGATCTTCAAGATAAGAGTTTTATCTGCCTTAGTGTTTCTCCGTGGAGTGCTCTATTACTATTTGTGCGTAAGAAAGATAGGTCCTTTCGGATATGTATAGAGTACCACTATTTAAATAGGGTGACTGTGAAGAATAAGTATCCACTTCCTAGGATTGATGATTTGTTTGACCAGCTTCAGGGAGCTAAGTACTTTTCTAAGACTGATCTTTGGTTGGGCTATCATCGGTTGAGGATTAGGGTAGTGGGTATCCCTAAGATTGCTTTTAGAATCCGATATGGTTATTTTATGTTTTTTGTGATTTTTTTTGGTTTGACTAATGCCACATCGAAATTCATAGATCTTATGAATTAGGTATTCCATCAGTTCTTGGATTCTTTCATCATTATGTTTATTGATGATATTTTGGTATATTCCAAGAGTAGGGCGGATCATGCCGATCACCTCCGCCTTGTGTTGTAAACCTTAAAGGATCAATGATTGTATGAGAAGTTCTCTAAATACGAGTTCTAGCTAAATATTGTAACCTATCTGGGTCATGTTGTTTATAGTGAAGGAATTATAATGGATCCACAGAAAGTTGTGGTGGTTAAGAAGTGGCCTAGACCCATGACTCCAACCGATGTTCAGAGGTTCTTCGGTTTAGTCAGTTACTATAGGAGGTTTGTAGAAAGTTTCTCTTCTATTGCTGCCCTATTGACTAAGTTGACTTAGAAGAAGGTGAAGTTCTTAAGGTCCGATACTTGTGAAGGTAGTTTTGAGAAATTGAAAGAAATGTTAACTTCGTCTCTAGTTTTAACCCTGCCCTAGGGTACAGATGGTTTTGTTTTTTATTATTTTGGGTATCGGGTGGTACTGGGTTGTGTGTTGATGCAACATGGTAAGGTGGTAGCTTTTTCTTCTAGGTAGTTGAACGTGCATGAGATGAACTTTACGACTCATGGCTTGGAGTTGTTGGTTGTGGTCTAAGCTATGAAAATTTGGTGCCATTATTTGTATGGATTTCATGTTGACATCTTCTTAGACCATAAGAGTTGCAATATGTGTTCACCCAAAAGGAGTTGAATCTAAGGCAAAGAAGATGGCTTGAGTTGCTTAAGAACTACGATATGAGTCTTTACTAGAATCCAGGTAAAGCTAACATAGTTGCTAATGCTCTTAGCAGGTTGTCTATGGAAACTTATCACACGTGGATGAGGAGAAGAGAGAGTTGGTGAAGGATATTTTATGTTTAAATAATCTTGGAGTTTTGTCTCTTAAACTTTGTGGATGCTGGTGTGATAGAGCAAGAGGTGGTGAATTCATCTCTATCTACCGAGGTGAAAGAAAAATAGGTTTTGGATCTTGTCTTGATGACGATCAAGGATGATATGGGTCACCAAAAGGTGATGGCCTTTAATATTAGTGGTAACGGTATCTAGAGGTACCAATGTAGGTTGTTTGTTCCCGATGTTGATGGGCTACATGAGAGGATCTTAGCCGAGTATCATGAGTCGAGGTACACTGTTCATCCTAGTTTCATAAAGATGTATGATAACGCTCAACACACATGTCAATTTGAGTGCAAGCGATCGTTGTCAATATATTTACCGAACTAGGAGCCGGGGTCGAATCCATGAGGAACAATGTGAGTGGCGATCAAATTAATTCGAAATAATAGGTACAAGTAAAATTCAAATAAATGTTACAAAAAGATAAAATGAGGGAGGTAAGTTCCTACACTGATGTTTCTTTTTGGGATTTTCTAGTATAAATTCGAGGCCATGAATAATTTGAGTTTTAACAATTATGCATGGATCTTGGGATTATGCATTACTAAGGGAGTGATACGTGGGAGCTAATTATCAAAATCACTTCAATAATTCAAATACGGGTAGGCTTGGTTAAAGTTTTTGATGTTAGCCTTTTAACAAAACACCAAACTTTCACCTATTGATCCTTTCAAATACCTAATGAGTGTGTGCAACAATTAGCAACCACAACCTCAATCAAGGCATCCCTATTTCTAGGATGACACCTATGGTATAGTTAACCTCACATTAACCGTTATGTCTAAGATAGTGAAAATTTAGAAAACTACACACATAATTGTTTATCATTTCTTTGGTCCCTATATCTCTCTTTTGAGGATGATATAGATTCCTAAAGTTCACCTAAAACCCTTCTTTCGAAGATGGCTTTGAACTTTCTAGAGCTTGGAGCTTTCACTCATCAAACCCATATGGGTATTTTGAGCTTTCACCCATCAAATCCCAATCAAAATAGCATAGCAATAATAGAACCCATAAACATGAACTACCAAATAGATGCTAACAATAACAACCTACACACACTTTAACCTGTATTCACACAAAATCCCAAGAGGGAGATTTTACTACATATAAGATAAATACGCATAGATATAACCATAATCTCCAATGAATCAAAGATGTAGAAGATTTAAGCTAATGTTACTTCAAAGTTGACTCTCCCACAATATCAACAATAGAAGTGAGCAAATATTCAACTTAGAAAGTCTCCAATAGATTCTTCACCCAAAATTTACACAATATTTTCTTCTCCAAAAATGAAGGCTACAAAATCTCAAGCCAAAACCTAGAAAATTGGGGGAGAAGGAATGTGATGTAATGAATGATACATGTAATTAGGGTTTGAGTCTTTTTGTTCAAATTGGGAGTAGCACGTGTAATTACAGTTTTGCCCTTGGGCTGAATATTTCATCCAATCCGTGATTGCGCAAGTTTGGCTGCGACCGTGGCTGCGCGACCAAGATTGACTTCCACAGTTACGGTTGATTTACCATCTTGACTGACCGTGGCTACGGCCAATGGAACGTGGCGACGGCCAATAGACCGCGACCGCGGTAAATGCGACTATTTCACGGCAGGTCTTCAGCTGTATTTTTTCTACACCCTTTTGATCATTTCAAGCTCCAATTATGTCTCATCTATTCATTTGAGAAAAGGTAATATTCACTAAAACTTTGTGCGAATGAGTGGTAAAATCACAACTCATCAGTACCCCCAACATAAAGCATTTGCTTGTCCTCAAGCAACACTATTACACGAAGAGACACAATTGTTTATGCCCAACTTTATGCCTTAAAGGTCATAGAACATTGATTTGAATTGCAACCACAAATAGATCATTGCACATGAGCTATGCTAATTTCCCATCACCCTCCATTATAATATGTAACACTCAATGAATGCATAAGACTTTAAAAAACAATCAAGTAATATAGAACAATACTGTAGAAGTGGGTCAACTTTTGACTAAAACTAAACCATACTCCACTTGCCTCATTATCCGGAAGGTGACAAAAATCACTGACCTCAACTTTTTTGCATGTCATCTCACTAGAAAGAAAAGTTTCACAAACCAAACTACCGAACATGTGACAAGGAATTTTAAGTGCACAACTCTCTGCCTCATAAAAGAAATCTTCATGCAACAAGGGTCATGCCATAGGCTTGACCCTAGTTTCAATCGCCACTACAAAGAAAGTTAGTGGTTGGAGATCTCAAAATAGTTACTAATCTGGTAATGTAGGTTCGAGTTAGGGTACGATATTATTTCAGGAATAAAATGGCTACACCCTTCCGTGAACATCTACATCGCACATTTTTCAATCCCTTTTTTAACTATGGGCCACTCTTCTTTGCTTTCTTTCTTTGTTCCTTCCTACCTTTTTCTTCCTTTGTTCCCTTTTTTTCCTTTACTTTCATTTTCTTGCATTGTTACATATGTCATTCTTTTATAGGATCCTTTCTTTTTCTAAACATTCATTTTCAACACTTATGCACATCACTAAAACTTCGTGGCCCCAAACTCACTTTCATTGATCTTTACCACCCCCAACTTAGGCTTTTATCCTTATATATCATTTTTGAGTTCAAGGAGGGTGTGCTTTTAAAGAAGGATAAAAGAATAGTTCAAAACTTGTAATGTTTTTGACAAATAAAGGTTCAAAAGCTCACAGTGGGTAACTAGGAATTTCCATTATGTATGGAAAGGCTTTTCAGGCTAGAGTGGGTTCAAAAATTACAAAAAAAAGGCCAAAAGATCATTTCTCCAACCAAGTAAAATAAAAATTAGTTTTGAATGACTAATGGGGCAAGTTCTATATAACGTAGGTGCACAAGAGATGAATAACAAGTAGTATACCACATATGGCATAAAAATTCATTTGGGGAGCTTAAATGTCCCTACTGATAGAATGTAATGACCTAATTTTCTGGAATCGGAACATCACAAGGTGATCATGTTCCCAAAGGACCACAAGATAACATTTTACTAATATCTATACTTGGACACTGCATAATATAGATGATAAATGCAGAAACTAGCCATAAGGTTCAAAACATCTAAAAATACTCAAAATTGAAAATTGAATACTGATATATCTGTCTGAAAAGCCTCTACACTGTCTGAACTGTGGAGTTGATAGGACATGCCCCCAACTAACTATGTCGACTGAAAATAAACTAAATCTGATGTGATAGTAAAATAAGAATCATCCTCGACTGAGGAGGACTCACTACTTTGTCTACTGCTGCTGACTAGGACTGAGCTGCTAAGGGTACTCTGGATCTCGTGCCTCTGAACCTATGGTGTCAAATAAAACACCTTAGCGCAAATACATCAGTACGGTAATGTACCGAGTATGAAGATGAGGTAAGGCTAAATGCAAGGGCTTATGCATGAACAATTACTTATCTGAATAATTATGAGGATACTGAATGAGGACATATATATGAATGCACAAACCATAACTAAAAACATCGCAACTCGAAATACTGAAACTCAGATACTACTTTACTAACACCTGAAGTCACTACTAATACGGAGAAACTGAACAACTGAATCTTCTGATATTGATAACTGAGTACTGAAGTTGAGATCAATCTTATTTAGCGAGTGATCTAAAAAATTGATAATACCAAAACTGATTAATTGAATGTACTCATATCAATGACTGAAAACTGAGCTTACTACTCTCGACTAAATGAATCTGAGATCAAACCTCTCTAATGGATGATTCTTGAATCTACTATCAATGATAAGAAATGATTATGTCCGAGATCAAACCTATTTAGCAGAAGATCTCTAAATCTAAAAATGCGAATACGCAACGAAATATAAGACTGAGATCAAGCCTATTTAACGGGTTATCTCTCGATCTGATAATGAGATTACTCAACTGAATCTGAGACTGAGATCAAGCCTATCTAACGGGTGATCTCTTGATCTGATAATAAGATTACTCAACTGAATCTGAGACTGAGATCAAACCTATGTAATGGGTAATCTCTGGATATGATAATGAGATTACTCAACTGAATCTGAGATTGAGATCAAGCCTATCTAATGGGTGTCTCTAGATCTGATAATGAGATTAATCAACTAAATCTGAGACTACGATCAAGCCTATCTAACGGGTGATCTCAAGATATGATAATGAGAATACTGAATAACTTTATGTGAGACCATGCCTATCAAGCGGGTGGTTCATGAATCAATGGAACAATCTGAGTTCCTTACTGATATAGGTGACTGTATCTGACAGTCCTAATTTCTGAGTTCTACTCTGAAGACTCTGAATTGATTCTTAACTAAACTTAAACCGAGCTGAATTTGATACTGATCATGTTTCTCGAATGATGTGACTGAGTTATGCTTAATTCAATTGGTTTCGTATCTAATGGAATATTACTTAATCTCGTTATATGATTGAATGATACTGACTTCTGAAAAGGTTACTCGAATACTATTGGGGTCTGAACTGAACACTCAAATACTACTAGATCTGAGCTGAGTACTGAACTAAGGCTAAAATACTAGCGATACTGAGATTTCTGAGATCTCTTAAGTTCTGTATCTGTCTGAGAGTACAGAGTTCTATAACTCACTATGTTTTGAGAATCGTGGCTTGACTGAGATTATCGTGAAAACTGACACTGGCTCTAGATTGCAACTAAATTTTTGGGTAAAAATACCCCTAGAACTCGATAACATAAAAGTAAAACATAATCATTCTTGAATAAACAAGACCATGGAAATTCATTCACCATCACAATCACTAAAGCATCTTCTCAAGTATTTAGGAATAATAAACATGTAATAACATAGGGAGACATGCTATTGGCTCATACTCCTTTCAAAAAGGTCTTGCATCAAATACTTAGCATGTATTAAAGAACATATAATTAGGGAATTTCATGCTATTATGTCACAATTCATTCACTAAGGCTTTTCAACAAACACTTGGTATGCATGGGCTTGTGCACAATTGGGGGTTTCTAGTTAACATACTATAATGACTCTAATTTCTTCACATAAGCATTTCTTCGAACATATAGGGAGCATGGTTTGCTTATTCAATAATTTCTACACTTAATTGACATGAACACATCACTTAACAAGCAACTTGAAGAAGATTTATCATGAACATCACATGAATATCACATACTAGGGTCAAAGCTTGAAAATCTTGTAAACAAACATGAATTGAAACTCAATAATAGAATGAACTCAAATTTCAATTCACATAAATCATGAAAACCCATAAACATAAGATCTTTGAAATTTAGAAAAAGATTCTTGAGCTTCTTGGATGAAAGGGTCTCAAGAATCAACATCTGCATACCTTAGGAAATTATTTCTTGATGGCTCTTGGAGAGATTCTTGATTTTTTGATTTCTCTTGATTTTTCTTGAAGAAGAAAGAAGGGTTTTGATTCTGTAGAAACCATCGATTTTGATGTTGAAAAGGAGAAATAAAGTTGTGAGCCTTGATCAGGTATAACTAGGGGATAAAAAGAGTGGGAAAAAAAACCAAAAATTCCTTTTAAAAATGAGTTAAAAATATTGAATGGGGGCTGCGACGGTCAAAGCAACAGTCTACCGGATCATCCATCACAAATCAGTCAGCAAAATAATACACTCTATTGATGCAACAATCTCAGCAATGGTCTGTCGCAAACCCGATGGTCTATCACACATTGTCCAGGATGAGGCCACACTGCCTCAGTGGCGACGGTCCCAGCGACAGTCCATCGCAAACCCGATGGTCCATCATTCTGGATGTCATACTTGGGCCAAGAAAGGGAGTCACTTCCTTGGTTGTGACGAGCTGGGCTATGGCCCATCGCAATCTCAACACCACATCAACTTGACCGTCGTACCTGGGCGGTTCTGACTGCTTTCAGTAAAACGGCCATAAATTTGTTATTCGATGCTGGATTTTGAAGAAATTGGTATCGATGGAAAGCTTATTCAATGCTCTACATGATAAAAATTCTATATTAGGGAAATTCTACATGGTTTAAAGTCTGTCTCACTTGGGAAGCCACTTTTCAATCTTTTAAGGCCGAATTTACACTTCACTTGACACGCTCTAAGGATCTGACTATGCGAGAATTTTTTGGGGTCTTACATGGAAACATACATGGAGTGTCTATTTATTATCTATAAGTAAATATCTATGAATCCACTAAAAGAGAAAAAGTTTTGTTTCTCATTGCTCACGTCCATGCCCTTGATTTTTCAAAAATTTGGATGGAGGGGGTACTCAAGACTTCCCCAATCGTGTGCATACCGACTTATAAAACTTAATCACACAAAAAACACTAACAAGCATGCATTTTGTTATGGAAATACTACTTTAGGCCTTTGTATATACTACAAGTTCAAAGCAAGAAATAGATACTCAAAATAAGGGAGTTTAAACAACTTATCGAGTTTAATAATGAACAGGATGAATTGGTACTTTAAAATGCAATGCAAAGACACAAATTTTTTAGAGGATTTTGAAAGAATTTTGAAAGAGATTCAAAGAATTTTTGGGGAATGGGCAAGTTGGATGGTTTTTAAACTAAATTCACCGCAATCGCTGTCCTAGTAATACGATTATAGTGATGCGGCTTTCATGATCGTGGTAACATGGACCGAGGTAGTGGTAATTGAGACCTATCAACCAGAGTTTCTGCACATTTTTAATCATCCCAAACTCACCAATTTCATATATTTCTTTCTCAAATTCACTTACAATATCCCATAGCCCCACATTTTATGGATTATGGATGCTCAAAAGAAAAGATTTATTCTACTCTATCGTGCATAAAATGGAAAGGATACGTGCCACTTTTTGTGGCATGATGGGTTGCCTCCTATCGAGTGCCTTTTTTAACGTCGTAGCCCGATGACTCTACCACTTTCTTTTATGTCTCCACTTAAAGGATTTGAATTTTTATCCCAATTTTTATTTATCATGCATTGAGCGGTATTGTAATGACCCAAAATCACCTCTCAGGATGTCACACGGTACTTAGGGCTACAAGTAGCCCTAATCTAACCCTTTGATCCTATTACTTCTCATAATAACTCATTCAAGAAGGAATACGTAAAACACTGGCACTGTCATATCATATGAAAGGGAGTATGAAGCTAATAATAAGTCATAGCGACCACAATACTGGAAATCTCAACACAACCACAGTCTGATAACTAGTCTAACAAAGCCTCTACTACTCCATGAACTTGAGAGCCATTGGGACAGGTCCTGAACAGACTCAAACTTAACTAAAAGTAATGACATAAACACTCAAGTATCAAAATATTTAAAGATAGGCCCTCGAACCATGAGGACTCACCACTGGAGAAATATAGACAAAGGTAATCGAGAATCACTGACGAGACTAGGACTGAGCCCCTGAACCTACATTATAAGACAATGTAGCATATAGATGTATATATAGATCAACACTTGGGAATATATTTAGTCTATGGGGGTGTAAATAAAACAATATCAATTCTCTTTAATCAAATCATGCATGCAAATAGAAATGACTCACGTGGCTTGAATAAGTCTAAAATATAAAGCTCATAAATCATGTAGAATGAAGCATATAACACAAATCTTGTGAGTCATTATACTTTGACTTTAAAATCTGTGTTCTCCTCTTATTCTCATTACTCATATGATGAAGAAAGCTTTAAACAGTACTTTCAACTCATGCATATATCTCATGGAGGGTAAAACTTCTTTATTGCTACAAAATTTATAACTCTTTTGAACTCAAACACTTGGAACTCGGAATCATATGACTTTGGTTTAAAAACTGATGATCAACTCTTATTAGTAGAGAAAACTATTTTTTTCTTTGGAAAGCACTCAAAAATAATTCGTTCACTTTAGAAAATATCTCATCCCAAAGCTTTAGGGAAAATATTCTATCTCAATGGAAAATACTTTAGTTTAGGGAGGTTCTCTTAATCGACATAAACCATGCAAGCTACATAGAGTCCAACTTCTTGTCCTCCTAAGGAAGAAACCTCACGTTGGGAAGAGGCTTCATGCTCTTGCTAAGGAGTATAACCTTAACTCAGTGATCACTTATCTCGGTCTCGGGCCCAATCATCTCGGCCTCAGGCCCAAAATCTCAAACCTATGGTGCCACATAGTTTTGGGGTAAGAAACCATGAGTACTTACCCAACTCGGTACTAAATACTATTTCCTTTAGGTTATATCAGTCATCTCATAAAAATCCACTTTCAAAATAATCTCATGGTTCATATGAACCCAAGAATCAAATTTGTAATCTCATGTGGTAGAGTGGATTTCAAAACTCTATGACCATTAGGTCAAAACATTTGTCAATAATCCAAAAATACTCAAATCATGGGTACTTATAGCACAAAAGTTCATAAAATTGCAAGTCTCAAGTAGGGCTTAGTGATCCATAATTCAATCTCAAGTTAAAACTCATCAAAATGCGTATTAGATGGCCTATAAATTCGTCAATCATATAGAAATCTAGAATTTACAGCAATTTAGCTCATAATCTCAACATACTCATATACTTCAATATCTCAAACATTTCAACTATTAACTTCTTAGGGATTAAAATCATGGGATATAGACCCAGCTGTAATTTCTCAAGAAAACATGTAAAAATCATTCCATTAGACTCTCAATTATTGGGGAAACATCAAAAGCTTGAAACCAATAACAATGGGTGAAAAACCCCAATTCAATTTCATGTAAAATCTCATAAATTACAGAAAATTAAAGTTTAAATAAGCCTTTGGGAACAAGGGTGAAAGGATTACCCTTGTTCAAATCCCCACATACCATAGACTATGAAATTGGATGAACAAGCTTGCTTCAACTCTTCTTGTTACTCTTGAGAGAGGGTTCTTGCAAACCTTAAACTTGGGGAACTTAAATCTCAACTAAATTTGTAGAATCTATGGTGAGTTCTTGGATTTCTTAGAGAAGGGTTTTAGATTGGATTATGAGGGAGACAGCGTAGCTCTCTTGTATTTTAGATGATGAATGAAGCCATTTGCTTTTTTTGGAATATATCTTGGTATAAAAGAGTAGAAAGACTGAAAAGATCTTTTAAAAATGAGTTAAAAATACTGAATGGGGGATACGATGGTGGGATCAATGGTTTGTCGCTAGCCTGATGGTCCATCAGATCATCCATCGCACATCGGTCAGAAAAAAACACACTGCCTCAATGTGAAGGTTAAAGCGACGGTCCACCACAGTTTTGATGGTCCATCATCCTGGCCATCACACTTGGGCCATAAAAGGGAGTTACTTTCTTGGTTGCGATGGGCCGAGCGATGGTCCATCGCAGTCTCGATGGTATGTCGAGTCATCTATCACACTGGATGGTTCTGATAACTCTCAGTAAAACGGCCATAACTTCTCACCCTAATGCCGAATTTGGATGAAATTAGTATCGTTGGAAAACTAATTCAACTCTTCAAATGGAGAAAAGTCAAATTTAATAAAATTATATATGGTTTAAATACCAATCACTTGGGAAGTCTCTTCTTAATTTTTTAGGGCCAGAATAACACTTTACTTGACATGATCTAAGGCTCTGAATATAAGGAAACTTTGCGAGGTCTTACAGGTAGAGGGATAAAAGATCCAAATCTTCCAAGATAAAACTTGGAAGATGTTAGGAAATGGCAAACAAGCTTCGAGCTCACCCTTTTGAAGACTTGAACCTTTTACCCAGCTTCACATAGAACTTTCATTTTTTGCGCATCAATAGTCCATTCCTTGTAGTTTGGAAATTGAGCATCTTGGTCTTTGATGAATGGGGTCCCATGATATATGAGCTAATAATAAAACATTTGAGGCTTTTAACTAAGAATAATTGCAAAGTGTTAAGAAACTTTTGTCATTTTTAATTGGTTTATGTTTGATTTTATAGTAGAAGCTAATATGATAGAGAACCAACAAGAATGGAAGCAAAGGAGTTGAAATCAGAAGTAGATAGAGGCAAAAGTATGGCTGACGACATTTCGGATAAGTCGTTAGTCTTGTGATAAGCTATTAGATTCATCGTCAGTCATAGATAGAGAATTGGCCCAAGATTAAAAGTAGTTAAGACATTTTATGATAGGTCGTCAAGGATATGATAAGTCATCAAGAATGCCATCAACCTAAGGTAGCACATGAGAACTGAAGAAGAGTCTTGATGACATTTTGTGATAAGTCATCAAGGAGATGATAGGGAGTCATTTTTTTTCATCAATGGTAGGAAGCAAGAACCAAAATCATAAATGAAGCTAATGACATTTGTGATAAGTCGTCAGCCTCCTGATAGGCTATCACAAATAGCGTCACCTAATTCGAAAAATTTCTGAATTTCAATATTTTGTTTCCATAATTAGGGTGAACTATTTAAAGCCTTGTTTAGGGCTTTCTTAGGATTTCCAGACCTTGGGTTTTGAGCAATATACTTTGATTTTTTCTCTTCAACTTCTTGTCTTGAGAAAGCAATTACTTCGAAGAGATTTTGTTCATTATTTTGGGATTTCCTTTGTAATTTAATCTGAGAATCTATAGTTTCTATTCATCTTGTGGTAAGTTTCACTTACAAAGCATAAATTGATCTAGGTGTTTCGATTATTACGTCATGAGTGGCTAAATTACCTTAACCTAAATTATGGGATCTAGGGTTAGTTCTTGATAAGGTGTTGAGTGTTTAAGATTTGAAAGGTAGTAGGACTCATTGATGATTCTAATGTTTTAATTATTTTCTATTGGATCCAAACAATAGATACCACATGCTTTGATTTTCTTGAGAAAGAAATCAAATATAGTAGGAAGTGAATTATCGACAGGGACTTGGAAATACTACGTTTAATAATCAGCGTTGTAATAAGGTTGGTTAACCTGAGGTAAAATCTGGGCTGTGAATATAAATTCCCTAAGTCTGAAAGTATTAGGTATTTAAATGCTTAGGTAGGTTGAGAGACATTTAAGCATAACTTTGATAAGATAACTTGTTGTCCTACCTACCATGAGAATCTTAAAGAACTAGTAGCATTTGTTAAGTACCAAAAGCGCTAGTGAAAATAATTCTACTTTTTTTATAAACTCTTGATTAAGAACACTGAATCTAAAGTAACCAATAATTACTTGTTAAACTAAAAACCCCTTTTTCTGGAAACATCCAACGATCAGTTGATTAAATCATAAACGACTTATGTTCACACCATATTCCCTGTGGTATTCGACCCCAACCTAGTTGGGTTTTATATTGACAACATTCACTTACATTCTCATTAGAGAGGTATAGTTTGATCATTATCAGAAATGGCGTCGTTGCCAGGGAATATGGTTGTAAACTAAAGTTAATATGCACAAATTGACTGTTAGTTACGTTTCCAAGTTTTACATCTATTTTTTCATTTTTGTTTATTGCAGGATATTTATAGTGTATGCCAAGAACTAGAAGTTTCAGTGAACCGTTATTACCACCTAATCTGGAACCGCAACAAATTGGAAGAATTGTAGAACAACAAGAGGCTGATAGATTAGCAACCTTAGCTAGAGCTCTGCTGAATATGCAGAATGTCGGTCAACAAACACAACACCAAAATCTTGTGGACGAAGATTTGGGAGAAGAGGATTTGCTGAATCCTGGTAACCCAAGGCGTGCAGAGTAGATAGCTGCACCAATACGAAAAAATATCAATAGGAATCATCCATTCTGAGAAAGACAAAAGTACCAGCCGATCCAGTATGATCTCAATAATGATGAAGATGGAATGGATAGAAAAGGTGCAACGGGTGAAATCATTCCTCCACCGTTGGTACCTGGAGCTAAATTCAACATTACTAGTACTATGATCCAACTCCTCAATTTGAAGGGGTTGTTTTGTGGCCTTCCTGGGGATGACCCAAACCTGCATCTGGTGAATTTTTTCACCATCTATAAATATTTTAAAAACCTAGGAGTGGGCCAAAATACTATCTGATTGAGATTGTTCCCTTTGTCACTATCTGGGAGTCAACTTTGTGGCTAAATAAGCTGATGCCCGATTCTATAACCAACTGGAGGCAGTTGAAAGGAGCTTTCCTAGAAAGGTTCTTTTCACCTTCCAAAAGGGTACAGTTGAGGGATGAGATCAGCAACTTTAGAAAGCTCCCAATTGAAGGCTTGCATGAAACTTAGGAAAGATTTAAGAAGAAGTTGACACAGTATTCAAACTAAAACATGATGGACATATATTTGATAGAGACTTTGTATAGGCTCTTAACTCTGTTACAAAGACAATTGTAGACAATGTTGCTGGTGGTTCATTTTTTGATCTTACATTTCTAGAGGCTTCAGAGATGCTGGAAAGAATAACCAAACAGAGTTAGGCATGGCATACCAGAGACTCTATGGTGGCCATCCCTACTGCTTCTATGGTTATTACTGTGGAACAACGAAGAAGAGAAGAGGAGGGTTACCAAGACATGGCTCACCTTAAAACATTAATGGACTTACTAACCAAGCAGTTGCTATCAAGCAAGATTAAAAAGGTGAAAGTTGTGGGATCTCAGGATAGGATTGAGGCTGGTGTAGATGAAAAGGCTAACTATGTTAATAATCAAGAGGATTTCTAAGGCAATAGCCAAGGGAATCAATGTCGGAACTTTTATGATAAACCTAGTTATAAAGATAGGGAGCAGGGAAATTAGAGGAATAATAATGATAGGAGCGGGCTATATGTTCCTTCTGGAAATCGTAAGACTGCTTTAACAAGTTCTTAAAAGATGTCCATGGAGGACATGATGGCTAAGTTATTGAAGGGAGTGGAGGCGACCAACTCTGGTGTAACCACCATAAAGGTCGATCTGATATCCATCAGTCAGTTGGTGCACTCACACTCCACCGTAATCAAACATTTGGAGCAGTAGATGAGCCAACTCTCTGCATCATTCAACTAGATGAAGAGCGAAACATTACTAAGTGATATGGTCCAGAATCTGTGGAATTATAGCTCATGCATTGCTATTACCACTAGAAGTGGTAAGATATTACTTGGCCCTTCTATAGGCAAACCTATAGCTGATAAGGTAGTTAATGTTGAACTGGAAAAAAGTGGTCCAATGGAGTCTGAGAAGCTGGATAATTCTAATGATGCTTTGGAAAGAAGTAAAGAGAAGGAGAAGGAGGTAGTGCTAAAAACTATCCCAAGAACACCACCTCTCTTTCCTCAGTGATTGAAAAAGAAAACTAATATACAAAATTCAGCAAATTAATGGCAGTACTCAAGCAATTGACAATAAATGTGCCTTTAGTTGAGGCACTTGAGTAAATGCCAGGATATGCAAAACTTATGAAGGACCTTGTAACAAAGAAAAGAACGGTGAGCTACAAATTGGAGGGTAATCTCCATCATTGTAGCACTGTTTCTACAAGGACCATGGTATAGAAGAAGCCAGATCCAGGAGCATTCACTATTCCCTGTACAATTCAAACTATGGAATTCATCAAGCCATGATGTAATCTGGGAGCAGGAATTAATTTGATGCCATTGGTTATTTATAGAAAGTTAGGACTGGGAAATCCCACACATACCAACATGTGACTCATGATAGCGAATAGGTCAGTAAAGCGACCTGTTGGCATTTTGTATGATGTGTTGCTAAAGTTTTCCAACTTCATATTCTCTATAGACTTCATCATTCTAGATTACGAGGTGAACTTTGAGGTGCCCATAATCTTGGGTTGACCTTTTCTCCCAACTGGAAGTGTGTTGATTAATTTAATAGCGAATGAGCTATTATTCAGGATGAATGATGAAGTGCTACAATTTAATTTGTGAAAATCAATTAAGCATTATGAATAAATGAGTGTGTGCTCAGTAGTTGATGTGTATTATGAGGATGAAAAAGAGGTTTTAATAGCTAAGCAACTTGTTGTCGAACCATTTGCCGCAGTTATGATGAATTTTGATAGTGAAGACATCAGGGAGGATGAAGAGATTGTTCGTGCTTTGGTAGGAATGGGTTCATATCCTTATGCCCCTAAAAAGCTAGACCTTGACCTTTCTAAATAACCAACACAACTAGCCAAGCCATCTATTAAGGAGCCACCGGTGTTGGAATTGAGAGAACTGCCTGGGCACTTACAATACATGTTTTTGGTCAATGGGAACACGTTACCTATTATTATTGCGGCTGATTTAGGTGAGTAACAGGTAAACACACTTATTTTAGTACTTCATAGGCACAAGAGAGCTATAGGATGGACCATCACAGATATTATTAACATTCCCCCTGGCATCTACATGCATAAGATTCAACTTGAGAAAGATTGTATTCCAACCATAGAGCATCGGCGCTGCCTTAACCCACCAATGCAAGAGGTGTTTAAGAATAAGATTATTAAGTGGTTGGATATAGGAGTGGTTTACCCTATTCTGACAGCAAATGGGTGAGCCCAGTTCAATGCGTGCCCAAAAAAGGGGCATAAATGTGGTTGCAAATGAAAGAAATGAGTTGATTCCACTCAGGCCTGTAACTGGGTGGAGAGTTTGCATAGACTACCGTAAGCTGAATTCATGAACTCTTAAAGACCACTTCCCAATGCCCTTTATGGACCTAATGCTTAATCTATTGGATGGAAAGAGGTGGTATTACTTCTTGGATGGGTATTCAGGATACAACAAAATTTGTATTGTTCTTGAAGATCAGGAGAAGATGACATTCACATATCCATATGGCACCTTTGCATTTAAGAGGATGTTGTTTGGGCTATGCAATGTACCCGCCACATTTCAATGGTGTATGATGTTTATCTTCTCAGATATAGTGGAGAACACCATACAGGTATTCATGGATGATTTCTCTATGGTAGGATATTTATTTGAGATGTGTTTAGCAAACCTGAGTATATCCTTGAAATGATGTGTTGAATTCAATTTGGTGCTTAACTGGGAAAAATGCCATTTTATGGTAAAGAAGGGCATCGTTCTTGACCACAAAATTTTAGAAAAAGGGATAGAAGTTGATCGAGCAAAGGTGGAAGTTATTGAGAAACTACCACCTCCCATTTCAGTGAAGGGAGTGCATAGTTTTCTTAGACATACTGGCTTTTATTAGAGATTTATAAAAGACTTCTCGAAGGTTGCAAATCTACTTTGCAAACTTTGGAGAAAGAAGTGAAATTTTTCTTCGATGATGAGTGCTTGAAGGCATTTGAATGCCTTAAAAAGAAGCTAGTTGAGGCCCCTAATGTTGTTGAACCAGACTGGTCAAAACCATTTGAGATCATGTGTGATACATGCGGTGTTACCCTTGGAGTTGTATTGGGATAAAAGAGGGACAAACAGTTTTATCTGATATATTATTACAGCAACGCACTGAATAAAGCGTAAAAGAATAACACCGTCACTGAGTAGGAACTTCTGGTGGTAGTATATGCTTTTGAAAAGTTCAAGGCTTATCTTCTTGGGACCAAAGTAGTGGTCCACACTGACTGTGCATCCTTGAGGTATTTGATAGTGAAGAAGAATGCAAAACCAAGGCTGATTAAATGAGTCCTGCTGCTACAAGAATTTGACTTTGAGGTCAAAGATAGGAAAGGTTGTGAAAACTAAGTTGCAGATCATCTGTCTAAAATAGAAGGTGAACAGGTTATTAGTGATGAAATAGAGATAAATGATGCATTCCCGGATGAGGATATCTTGGCTACTGTTGTGGAATAATTGCCTTGGTATGCTGATTATGTAAATTATGTTGTGAGTGAGGTTATCCTAGAAAATTTTTGTTTTCATTAAAGAAATAAATTCTTGTAAGATGTGACACATTACTTCTGGGATAAGCCGTATCTTTTTTGGCGATGTGCGGATAATATTATAAGAAGATACGTGACGGAAGTGGATGTATTATGCATATTGGAAGCATGTCATGCTTTCTCAGTTAGAGGTCACCATGCAGGTGACCGAATAGCTAGGAAGGTGTTACAGAGTGGTTACTATTGGCCATCATTATTCAAGGATGCCTATGAGTTTTTGCTTAAATGTGACCAATGTCAGAGGCGGAGGTCAATCTTTAAAAGGCATGAGATGCCTTTGACTAAGATACTTGAAGTGGAATTGTTTGATTTATGGGGAATCAATTTCGTGGGCCCTTTTGTTAGCTCGTATGGGATGAAGTAAATTTTGGTTGCTGTTGACTAGGTCTCAAAATAGGTCAAAGTTGTTTCCTTGTCTGACAATGAAGGAAAGAGAGTTGTTGATTTTCTTAAAAAGAATATTTTCTCTTACTTTGGAGTACCACACACTATTATAAGCGATGAAGGATCTCATTTTTGCAACAAAGTTTTCCGAACACTCTTAGCAAAATATGGGATAAAACAGCATAGAGTTGCCACTCCATATCACCTACAAACTAATGGGTAAGTGGAGGTATCAAATCGAGAGATTAAAGCTATCCTAGCAAAAACAGTGAATGCTAGCCGGAAAGATTGGTCTCGAAAGGTCGATGATGCCTTGTGGGTATATTAGACTGCTTTCAAGATACCCATTGGCATATCACTATTTCAACTAGTCTATGGAAAAGCTTGCCACCTACTAATAGAGCTAGAGCACAAGGCCTTTGGGCACTCAGAAAGGTGAATTTAAGCTGTAAGGAGGCAACAGAGCTGATACTGGGACAACTGAATGAGATGGTTTTATTTCATCTTAGGGCATGTGAACGAGCGGACCTATATAAAGAAAAGATGAAAAAGTACCATGATTGGAGGATAGAGAAATGAGACTTCCAAAAAGGTGATTTGGTGCTTCTGTTTAATTCCAGAGTTAAACTGTTCCCAGGTAAGCTTAAATCCAAGTGGTCAGGCTCATTTAGATTTAGTCAAGTCTACTCATATGGAGTAGTAGAACTTGAAAATGAAGACGGCAGCACCCTCAAGGTAAATGGGCAACGAGTTAAGGTTTACATTTGTCCAAAAGAATCGATGAAAAGTATCACTACTATCTATCTCAATAAAGTCTGAAGTAATTGAGATAACTGAGTTGTGCAACGTCGTTAAATAAAGCGCTGCATAGGAGGCAACCCATAACACCCGGGATTGATCCATTGTATATTCTAACCCTAAGTTTAGATTTTCTTTGATTTTAAGTTTAGCGTGTAGGGTAAATTTGTTGTAAACTTTTGTAGTCAACCAGGAGAAATACTTGTACTTAAGGCAGTTGAATTGTTTTTGTGACTTTTGTACACCTCTTCAAGTGGTCGACGACTTTAAACTGAGTGATTTTCATTTAAGTGTGATCAATGTGTATCTTTGTATGAACTGGCATGAACTGAATGAGTCATAGCTTGTGATGTACTTGTGTGCCATGTGTGTGTGATCAAATACTTAGTTCCCTTGGGGTGCTAAAACAAGAACTCGGTTAGTCTTACCTAGGTTGAAGGATAGGGGTTAGGAAAGGATCATAGGCCATTTTAATATTAGCTCACTTTAGCCTAAATGACCTTCCCTATGTGTAAAATATCTCTTGATCCCTGTTTTGAGCCTAATTAACCTATTTCTTTTTATGACACCTATCACCTTCCTATTTAGATCACAATGAACTTGTTTTGGCCCTGGTCCTCCTTGGACACTTTGCACTTTGACTTTGGCAAATGGCCTAAGTTGAGGGTGGCTATCATAGGGTGTGTGATATAGGATGAGTATAAAAAAAGTAGCATAAAAGAAAAAAATAAAAATTTGGGTGCAACGGAAAAGATCAAGAAAAAGAAAAACTGTGAAAAAGATTAAGTAATTGAGAAAAGACTGAACCCATCCTAAATAAGTATGATCAAGAAAAGAGAAGAGCAGAAAAGGTTAATGAGTGAAACCTCAGAAAGCTAGTGTAGTGTTAAGGAGACTTAGTCACTTTAAATACCATCAAGTATCATACCATCCCTAGCCTTCATTACAAGCCTAAGAGAAGTCCTATAGTGATCCTAGCTGACCTATCTGAAGATCGGGGTAATGAAAATAAGGGCAAGCCTATGGTACTTGGCATACACGGATTGGAACTTCATTCTGAGAATGAGCATTTTGATTTTTCCCATGGTTACATATATAAATATTGAGATAATGAGGGGGATTTCTTTGCTGTGAGGGCACACCAGATATGTTTCTAAGTACTAACTTGTTTGGAGAGTGTAATGCTTGTATATGCATTGTTAATGTAGCTGAATTAATGTCGTAGACTGATGTCTATGTATTGCATTGGTGTTCTTCATTGTACTTGAAATGACTGACCTAGGAGATGGTGAAAGTGTTTGGAGATAATGTGGATGATTGACTGCCAAATGTGTCTTGTATTCTCTTAGCTGTGTTGAGTTGCTTGAGGAAAAATAATTATTTTAAGTTGAGGATGTTGATGTATGAGCTAATGCTAACACATTTGAGGCTTTTAACTAAGAATAATTGTGAAGTCTTAAGAAAATTTTGTTATTTTTTTGTTGTTTTATATTTGATTTTGCGGTAGAAGCTAAACTAATAGAGAACCAATAAGAATGGAAGCAAAAGAGTTGAAATCAGAAGTAGATAGAGGTAAAAGTGTGGCTGACGACATTTCTGATAAGTCGTCACCCTTGTGATAAGATATCTGATTCATCATTAGCCATAGATAGAGAATTGGCCTACGCTTAAAATCTGTGATGACATTTTGTGATAGGTCATCAAGGATCTAATAAGACATCAAGAATGCCATCAACCTAAGGCAGCACATGAGAACTGAAGAAGAGACTTGATGACATTTTGTCATCAACGGTAGGCAGCAAACACCAAAAGCATAAAAGAAGCTGATGACATTTGTGATAATTTGTCAGCCTCTTGATAGGCTATCACAAATGGTGTCACCTAATTCAAAGAATTTCTAAATTTTATTATTTTGTTTCTATAATTAGGGTTAACTATTTAAAGCCTTGTTTAGGGTTTTCTTAGGTGTTTCGTACCTTGAGTTTTGAGCAATATACTTTGATTTTTTTTCTTTAACTTCTTGGCTTCAGAAAGCAATTACTTTGAAGAGATTATATTCATTATTTTGGGATTTCGTTTGTGAGTTAATCTGAGAATCTCTAGTTTCTATTCATCTTGTGGTAAGTTTATCTTTCAAAGCATGAATTCATCTAGGTGTTTCAATTATTACATCATGAGCGGCTAAATTCCTTTAACCTAAATTATGGGATCTAGGGTTAGGTCTTGATAAGGTATTGAGTGTTCAAGATTCGAAAGGTGGTAGGACTCTTTGATGATTCTGAAGTTTTAATTATTGTCTATTGTTTGTAAACAATAGATACCACCTACTTTGATTTTCTTGAGAAAGAAATCAAATATAGTAGAAAGTGAATTATCAACAGGAACTTGGAAATACTCCATTTAATAATCAGCTCTTTAACAAGGTTGGCTAACCTAAGGTAAAATCTGGGCAATGAATATAAATTCCCTAAGTCTGAGAGGATTAGGTAATTAAATGCTTAGGTTGGTTGAGAGACATTTAAGCATAACTTCGCTAAAGATAACTTGTTGTCCTATCTACCATGAGAATCTTTAACCACTAGTAGAATCTGTCAAGTACCAAAAGCCCTAGTGAACATAATTTTGGTTTTTTGTCATAAACTCTTGATTACGAACACTGAATCTAAAGTAACCAACAATTACTTGTTAAACTAAAAAACCCCCTTTTTTGGAAACATCCAACTATCAGTTGATTAAATTGTAAATGACTTACGTTCATACCATATTCCCCGTGGGATTTGAACCCAACCTAGTTGGGTTTTATATTGACAACAATTGCTTACATTCTCATTAGAGAGGTGTAGTTTGAGCGTTATCATCCCATATGCTCCTCAGGAACGTCAAACTCCAAAATATAGGAGTCAAACTCTTTCTCCCCATGATCCACCATTTGTTTGGAGGAATGGATTCTTATCACATCCTCTATGCATGATATTGAAAAGTGTGTTGAAAGGGGTACAACACCTAATTTTGGGTTAGCCTCCTCCAAAGTATCTTCACCCCGAAATGAACTAGAGTCATTATAAGATATTTCTGTTGATGTTTGTCTTAACTCTACTTTCATTTCTTTTATTTGGGCTTCTTCCTCCTGATATAAGTTGGATGGTTAGAAAGCCGTCAAGGAGTCTTTGCTACCAAGTTCATCATCGTAGCTTGTTTCTCTTCTTTATTAATTATCTCAAGGGAAATAGGAAATATTGTGATAGTTTCAAGCTTTTATTCTTCGCCCATTTCTCCCATCTTGATACTTTGCCATGCCAATGCCTTGTGATGCATCTCTTTTACATTCTCCACTATTTCAACCACCTAATCCTAAATGGTTTGAAGAAATTTTTTGAAACCACTGCATCTGGTATGTTTCTCCTTGTTCTCTTCATCATAATACCTATCAAACTCATAAGAAGAACTAGCAATTTGGTTAGAATAATATGGGGAGGGTGCATTTGGGCAATCATCCCTATGTCTATCATGACTTCCACATGAACTGCAAACATAATCCCTATAAGATTTCAACATGAATCCTATCTCTTTCCGTGGATCATTACTATAATCTTTTGTATAGTGTGGTCTGTCACAATATAGACATAGGCCATCAATATAGGTGCTCCAACCACCAAATTCATAAGTGTCGAAAGATGCCATCGCACGAAGTATAATAAAATAAAAAGTTACCCAAAAAAGAAAAGTCACCAACAAGTATATATAGGCTTGAATTCAAGCAAGTAACTAAAATTTCCAAACAAACATAATATGCCAAATTGTTCCCCAGCAACTGCGCCAATTTTTATACTGCTCAACTTACACGTCAATTTGAGTGCAAGGTGGTCCTTTTCAATATATTTACCCAACTAGGAGTTGGGGTCGAATCCACGAGGAATTGTATGAGTGGCGATCAAATTAATTTGAAATGATAGGTACCAATCAAATTCAAACAAATGTTACAAAAAGATAAAATGAGGGAGGTGAGTTCGTACACAAATGTTTCTTTTTGAGATTTTCTAGTATAAATATGAAGCTACGAATAATTAGAGTTTTAAAAATTATTCACGGATCTTAGGATTATGCATTACTAAGGGAGTGAAATGTGGGAGCTAATTATCAACATCACTTCAATGATTTAAATATTAGGTAGGCTTGGTTATAGGTTTTGATGTCTGGCTTTCAACAAAATACCAAAATTTCACCCATTGATCCTATCGAATACCTAATGGGTGTGTTCAACAATAAGAAACCACAATCTCAATCAAGGAATCCCTATTTCTTGGATGACACCATGACATAGTTAACCTCACATTCACCCTTATGTCTATGATAGTGAAAATTTAGCAAACTACACATATAATTTTCTATTATTGATTTGGTCCCCATATCCCTCTTTAAAGGATGATATAGATTCCTAAGGTTCACCCAAAACCCTTCTTTCGAAGATGGCATTGAACTTTCTAGAGCTTGAAGCCTTCACTCATCAAACCCATATGGGTATTTGGAGCTTTCACCTATCAAATCCCAATCAAAATAGCATAGAAATAATAGAACCCATAAACATGAACGACCAAATAGATGCAAACAATAACAACCCACACACACTTTATCCCCTATTCACACACAACCCCAAGAGAGAGATTTATCTACACATAAGATAAATAAGCATAGATATAGTGATAATATCCATTGAATCAAAGTTGTAGAATATTTAAGCGAATGTTACTTCAAACTTGACTCTCCCACAATATCAACAACGGAAGTGAGCAAATCTTTCACTTAGAAAGTCTCCAATTGATTCTTCACCCAAAATTTACACAATATTTTATGTTCCAACAATCGAGGCTACAAAGTCTCAAGCCAAAACCTAGAAAATTAGGGGAGAAGGAATGTGACGGAATGAATGATAAATGAAATTAGGGTTTGAGTCTTTTTGTCAAATTGGGATCAACACATGTAATTACAATTTTTCCCTTGGTCTAAATATTTCTGCCAAGTGGCGATCATGTAAGTCTGGTTGTGACCACAACTACTTGACTGCGATTGACTTTTGTGGTCGTGGTTGATTAACCATCTTGACTGACCACGACCGCAACCAATGGACTGCCACCATAGTAACTGAGGTTATTTCACTGTAGGTCTTCAGCTATACATTTTATGCTCCCTTATGATTATTTCAAGCTCCAATCCACCTATCTTTATCTTTTCAACTCCTATACCTACAAAGAGTGGATATTAGTGCATTAAGTCATAATTATGTCTCATCTATTCATTTGAGAAAAGGTAATGAGCACTAAAACTAAGTGCAAATGCGTGGTAATATCACTACTCATCTACACCCCGAACTTAAAGCATTTGTTTGTCCTCAAGAAACACTACCTTACACCAAGAGACACAATTATTTATGCCCAACTTTATGCCTTAAAGGTCATAGCAACTTTGATTTGAAACCCCAATTAGCTCATTGCACATGAGCTATGCTAATTTCCCAACACCCCTCATTATAACATGCAATACTCAATGAATGGATAAGACTTTAAAATAAAATCAAGAAACAAAGGCCAATACTCTAGAAGTGGCTCACCCTTTGACTAAAACTAAACCAAACTCCACTTGCCTCATTATCCGATAGGTGACGAAAATCACTCACCTCAACTTTTTTGCATGCCAATTTTACAAGAAAGAAAATTTACACACGTCAAACTATCGAACATGTATAAGGAATTTTAAGTCTAAAACTCTCTCCATCACAAAATAAATCTTCAAGTAACAAGTGTCATACCATAGGCTTGCCCCTATTTTCCATCGCTAATATAAATAAAGTAAGTGGTTGGAGATCTAGAAGGACTTACTAAGCTTGTAACGTAGGTTTGACATTTAGGGAATCATATGGCTACACCCTTCCTTGAACTTCTACATCACACTTCTTTCAAAACTCTTTATTTAGACTCACATTGCATTTTTGAATTCAAGGAGGGTATGATTCAAAAGAGTGATAAAAGAATGGTTTACGGCTTTTAATGTGTTTATCAAAGAAAGGTCCAAAAGCAAAAAGTAGGTAACTAGGGATTTCCATTATGTATGGGAAGGCTTTTTAGGCTACAGTAGGTTCCAAAATTACAAAGACGACATAACATAATTACTCCAACCAAGTATAATCAAAATTAGTTTTGAAAGACTATTGGGGAAAGTTCTAGATAACACAGGTTTTCATGAGATGAATAACACGTATCTCACCACACATAGCTTATAAAATTTGTTAAGGGAGCTCAAATGTCCCTCCCAATAGAAACAATCACGTAGTGTATATTTCTTATCTAAAAGTCAAAATCTATGAAGGCACAAGAAGAGAAAAAGTTTTGTTGCACATTGCTCATGTCCATGCCCTTGATTTTTCAAAAATTTAGACGGAGGGGATTTCTTGATTTGCTATCGTACCATGCCCAAATTGCTAAACTATGGCTATAATCCAAGCCTTAGTCTCACATCCTGGCTCAAAACTGGAAAGCTAACCATATGGCTACTCAGACTTCGCCAATGATGTTTTCCAATATTTATGCTCTGCTACTCAGAATTCCTCCTACATTTATGCCTCAAACCCAAATACATCATTTTACCCTTAAGTGTGTAATTCTCAATCCATCATTGGGAAAAGCTAGTCATGCATGAACACGATCAAAATAAAATTAAATTAAAAGAATACTAAAAATAAAAGGAAAGCAAGATAATCCATAAAATTAAATAATATCCAAAACATCATTCCAAAAGAAATATCCGGCAACATAACACCAAATAATATAAAATATGGGGTCACCTCTACTGAAATGAATGCAGTGGCTCCACTGTATATACAAAAAAGCAATAATAAAAAGGTCTCCCTGTATCATTAGTGAACCATTCTGCAGGTGCATCATCCTTACTATCAACTCTTGATGAATGTAGCGGTTGGTTGGGTTTAAACACCTTGAAGATGGGTTTTACCCCCCTTCTATAGCTTTATTGTGTAGGCTGATACCTCTTTCAGGGAGTTGCTTTATTCTATGGAAGTTGGTGATGTACTGGTGTTAGCATTCTGCGAATATGAATCGAGTGTCGTCAAAGTCTCCCATTATTGAGTCCTAGAAATTATGAATAGTGCATCTTATGACAACATTAGCAGCATTACAATAAACATATGCTAAAGCAAAACTATAAGCTCGTGTAGTATTATTATTGAATGTTTCAGGGGTCGTTAATATACGACAGAGAGTGTCGTGCCTGTCAGAACCTACCATTAGGAATAACGATCGTAGAGCATTAGCCACGACCGCGGTGATGCAATCACAGTCATTAGATCTACGACTGCGGCACCCGAGGCCTGGTTTGATAGTTCCTATCCAGTATTTTTAAATAAAATTTTAACCCAATTTTGCAGTTACACTAGATATGACAACAATAACAATAATAAAGTTGAGCCTACAGTGCAAGTTCATGGCCCCGACTGTAAACGAATTAAACATAGATTTCGTAGGGGTTGTCTATCAAACCCATGTATGATTTGCATGATATTACCCTGAATTTCAAGTATATGATCAAGCTATATGAGTTTTCCTAATTTCTTTTGATTATTTTGTAATTAAACCTGAATATCTATTTTTATATAAGAAGGGCATCCTCTCATGTTCAAGAATAATTAATTTCTTAATTATGATCAATTTTTGAATTGTTGGGATTTATTTATGAAATTCCCTTATTTTGATTAGTTACATGGTTTTAAATACTTCATATTATATATTCACAGTTATTTTTAGAATACCATGACTTGGTCATAGTAGTTATTAGTGCATGTACCGGTTTAAGCTTTTGTCAGTTCAATTGGGAGTGGGACTTAGCATCGAGCGAACCTAGGGATGAAGCCTTACCTACTAG
Source organism: Capsicum annuum (assembly GCF_002878395.1). NCBI lineage: Eukaryota > Viridiplantae > Streptophyta > Magnoliopsida > Solanales > Solanaceae > Capsicum > Capsicum annuum. Next base: position 92,139,578 of record NC_061116.1, on the reverse strand, counting down.
TTGAAAATAAGACCTTTAGTAGCAGTTTCTAAATTCTAGAACTATATAGTTAGTGTAGGTTATGACAGGTAACCCCAGTAGAGGCCTAACACTCTCTTAGGGATCACCTACCAGTAGAGGGTGACACCCTATTCCTTTGGGATATCAGTTTAGTAGATCCATACAACCAGTGTTGGTACCCTTGGAAAGGTACTAACATCCTTCTAATTGGATTTAAATATTGGAACTCGATTAGCTAAGATTGGGGTATGTCGATTAAATATTAGCTCCCATGATTTCTAGTTTAGTATTCAGATTATGTTAAGTTCAGGTTTGCTTGACCTAGTGTTCAGTTATAAGTTATTTAGCTATTTAAATTATTTCAGTACAAGTTTATACTTAGTCTTGCATTTGATTTTCATGTTCATCTAATGTTTTAGTTCAGATATGGATGAGATTATTTTTAGTTATTCAGTTTTACACAACGTATGTTTATAGTTGGTCATCATATCAATTCACATCCCACAGTTTCAAACCTAGTATCCATACAAGACCCTCAGTATAGTTTTACAGCATAGTCAGCTTTAACTTGAGATTAAATATAATTTTCATATTTCTACTACTTCCCATTTTACAAAAATATTTAGCACTTGCTCTAGAAATTTCATTATGCCTTACTGATTTTACGTATAGACATGTTTGAAATGTATATTTCCATAAATGACATATGTCCTTAAATTTTAAACAGGTTTTATGAATTTTCATAACTAGTGCATATACTTAGTATATTCAAAAGTACTGACCAAATTTATCTATTTATGGCTATATTGTTTTATGATGTAGGTACCAGATGTATCCCATACATCAGGGTCAGATATTTCTAGCATTCAACCAGCAGGTGATGAGTTCTATTATTTTGAGAACACAAGTCAGTTGCAGTTCCAATATTTTATTTCCTTATTCTTATGTATTAATTAGGGATAGTTAGAGTCATGTCCCAGCTACCTATAGGTAGTAGTTGTAGAGGCTTCATAGATGGTTAGTTAGAGTTATTGTACGTAGTTTTTAGTTCCTCATTCTTTCAGTTTTTAGTGGTGTGATCTTGAAATATTTATGTATTAAAACAACTTATTTCACAGTGATTATGCTTTCATTTAGTTAGCTTAGCTTTTATATATAATTTAAATCAGTTGCTCAAAAATCATGCCAGTATATGGGTTAGCTTAGGATCAATTGTGGTTCTAAGAGCTGTGTTATGACTAAGAGGTAGTTTTGGGTCATGAAAAACTTTGTATCAGAGAACAAGTTTCAAGTGTCTATGGATTTTATTAAGTCGTGTCTAGTAGAGTCTTGTGGAACGGTACCGAAATGTCTGAACTTTTCTTTGAGAGGCTGCAGGGTATTTAAGAAATGTTTTCCTTCTTTCATCTCTCAGATCATATTTTAGAGAAGTTCTCTAAAAAACTTATACCTATTCTTACTTTGCTCCATTCAAGTAAACTTTGCCTTATTTTTGAGGTAACAAAAACAGTCAAGCTTAAATTCCTACCAATAGAGTTTTCTCAAATAGTCCCTATAGATAGTTACGTGATAGGACACAAGCTTAAAAGGATCCCATCAATTCGTGTAATAATTTATGTTCATAAAAATCGTTCATTGATCCAAATTCAGATGTGCCCTCTGATCCCTTCTTAGAATCGTAGGGCCGCATGACCTAGCATTAGAAGCATGATCCTAGAAGTTTAGCAATAGTAAAGTGGGGATAGATTTTATCTGTATTTTGTAGATTATGTATACATTGAGCCAAAAAGGTGTTATGTAGATTGTCTAATTCGACTTTGGGAGAGATTTAAAAATTAAAGGGACTTAGAGTATGTTAATACTTTAGACAGGATAGATATTAGGCAGTGACCACAAAAATAGAGAAGCTTATTAAGGTTGCATATGTTCATAAAATTTTGAGTGGATTAGTATTTCATGATTCCTATGCAGTAGTACTAAGTTAGTATAGTTCATTAAAAATTTTGGGATATCCATGTTAAGTCTTAGAATATAAGTTTGAATTATGGATGATTAAACTTTTAGAAAGAAGAGTTTGAAATATTAGAAGGAAAAAGTGTGAACTCGTGGTATGGTGATACTCCTAAAGATTATAAGTTAGTATGTGTATATGTTATTATATGATGACTATTGGGGCTATAGAAAGTTAAGAGGTGTATCTCGAAAGGAAGAACAAGCAATGAGTTTTACATTCTACTTAGCTACTCATGAAGAATGTAAAGAGAGATATACCATAAGGATTATCCAAAGAATTCATTCTTCACAAAATTACTAAGAAATTAAGACTCCACAATTAGTTACACACTTGTCCAATTAGGGTTTCTTTCCTTTCAAAACCAAAAATATCTATGATGTAAGCAATACCAAAAGAAGAAAGGGTTTTTGCCTATATGATTTGGGATTCATCTATGAGATTTTACAAATTTTCCCTTAGGCATATTCCTTCTAAATCGTAATCGCACAGGTTTGACTGCGATGGCAACTATGTGACCGCGGTTGTGTAACACGACATGTTATGCGGACTATCTTGACTGACCACGACCGTGGATCAAGGACTGCGGTCGCAGTTACTGAGGCTGAAATGATCCAAGTCTTCAGCTGCACTCTTGTTTGCACCCTTTTTATCATTTTAAGCTTTATTCCATATCTTTTCTCATTCTCAATTATATACCTACAAAATGTGGAGATTAGTGCATTAAATAACCATTGTGTCTTATTTAAATTTACAAACACGGTAGTGCACATAAATAGTCAGAGCAAATAAGTGGTAAACTCACCACTCATCAACACCCCCAACTTAGAATCTTGCTTGTCCTCGAGAAGCACCACCCTTTACTATAAGACAACTCCCCATGTATTCCCGCATGTTAGTTTCCAATGATCATGATGACTCCAACTTGATTAAAACCCCAAAAAGATCTTAACACATGGGTCAATGGATTTTCTTTACGACACCCCTCATCATAAAATAAAGCAGCAAAGGATGCAAAAGACTTCAAGGAGAAACCACGTAACAACTACTAGTACTCTAGAAATGACTCACTTGTGAACTCACCATGTTATACCACCTCTTATCTCCTCATGCGAAAGATGAAAACTTCACCAACCTCAACCTATTCGCATACCTCCTCACAAGAAAGAAGATTTCACATGGCAAGTTACAAATCATGCAATACAGAATTTTAAGTGCCAACACTCACTCTCTAAAAACATTATCCATGTTAACAAGTTCCATGCCATAGGCTTGCCCTATTTTCAATCACCACTACAATGAATACACTTGGTTTGGAATAACGAAGGTCTTTGTAAGCTTGTAATGTAGGTTTAGGGTAAGGTAGGATATCAACTTAGGATAATAAGACAAAATCTTCCTTGAACTTCTACATCATACTTTGTTTATTCTTTGCTATTGGGCCACTTTTTTCACTTTACTATTTTGCCTACTTTGCCCCTTTTCATCACCTCATTTCTTTTCACCTTTCTCTTTATTATTTTGCATTTACCTTTATGCAATTCTTTCTTTTGATGGACTATCTTTTCTTTTAAAGAAAAATGCTTATTTTTTAAGATCGTAGTCACTTTCTTATGACTTTGCGGCTCAATACCCTTCTCTCTCCTTTCACCACCCCTTACTTAGGATTTTAGCCTCAATTTGTATTCTTAAGTTCAAGGAGGATAGGGTTCAAGAGATGATGAATAAAAGGGTCACAACTTGTAATGCGTTTGCTAAAGAAAAGTGCAAAGGCTCAAACAGGGTGAGTAGGGGTAACTCCAATGTTGGTAGGATTTTTAGGCTAAAATAGGCTTCCAAATCCATAAGATGGCCTATGATCATTTTACCAACCAAGCACAATATAAATTTAGCTTTAAAAGAGTAATGGGGCAAGTTCTAGATAGCACAAATACACATGAAATATAAACAATTAAGCTCACACACATGACATATGAATGTTTTCAAGGGGTTTCTATTGTTCTACCCGCTCAAGACAAAGAGAGAGTATTTACTATTTTTCCAAAGTCAATTTCCTGTGTCATAGAAAGAGGAAAAGTTTTATCATGAGGTTTCTCACATCCATGCCTTCAAATTTTGCAAAATTTTCGGACAGAGGGGGTTGTTTGCTTTTGTAGCTGGACCATGCATAATTTGCAAATCATGGAAACAACTCAAACTATAGTCTCACATTGTGAGTTATAGTACGAGAAAACCACTCACATAGTTACTACATTTTTACAAATGGGTATGAAGGCGATCCCAAATCATCAATACTACAAGTACTCAGACTTTCTTTGCATTTTATGGCCTCGGTGCCATGGGTACTTAGACTTCCCTAGCACCTATGGCTAGAAACCTAATCACGACAAAATATCTCATCTGTTAAATATCAAATAGAGAGACAAAATAAGAGTAGAGTAACTAATCTATGCAAATGTGGACACATTAGTGTGACCGATTATTACAACCCCAATAAAACTAAGAATCATCCAAAAGAGCAGAAAAGTATGCAGAAATATCAATAATATAGGCCTAAATCAAATGAATAAGGAGACACACCCAACTGAATGGATAGCAGTGTCCCAACTACATAAATAATAAATGATAAAATAAATAAAGGTGCTTTCTAAAGATGTATAAAGGGTTGCTTTCACTCTCAAATTCCCCTCAAGATTAGTCCACTCAACTGGGGCCTCATCATCACTCTCTATGCAAGAGATTTAAAAATTAAAGGGACTTAGAGTATGTTAATACTTTAGTCAAGATATATATTAGGCAGTGACCATAAAAATAGCGAATCTTATTAAGGTTGGGTATGTTCATAAAGGATATCTAGACACACAAATCAATATCATGTTAGTTATCCAACATTAGAATTCAGCCAGACAATTCTAGTTAGTTCTTAAATTTTTGGTCCAGTTAAAGTTAGTTGGAAATTAGTCATCATGTACATATTTATCTCTCAGAATTATATGTCAAGGATTACATCTCTTTTTCTATTCTTTCAACTAAGTTAGTCTTCATTTGAGGATGAATGATCCAAAGTGGGAGATATCGTGACACCACAAAAATCAAAGCAAATGTTAGAACTCTGCTTTAAGTTCATAAAATATCAAACATCGTTTTTTGATAGTTTTATAGTGATTTAGACACATATTAAAGTAACAAATATATCCTATCTTATAGACAAGTCAAAACATCCTTTGACTAAAAAATTCTTGTGCTGTATGTAACTATTGTCAGCTTTAAATTAGAATAGCTTTTTGAATACTAAGATTTTTTAATCTCAAGACCCAAAAACATATAGGTAATTTAATTATCTTTCCAACGATACTAATTTTGCCTTAATCCTATATCGAGGTAAAACGTTATGGGAAAAATACCAAAACATTCTCAAAGCTGCCCAGACTACGACTCGTAATGTCTCATTACGGTCATTAGGAGGGACTCGTTGTCTGCAAAGTAGAGGTTGAAATTGGTTTTTGACCATGACTCAAGTCACGACTCGTGGGCAGACCCTATGAGTTGTTACCTAATTCGTTGGGACTGCTTCAAGGCCACTTCAAGACTGTTTCTAAGTGGTTTTTTGGGGTCTTTTTCCACAATTTTAACCCAAAACTATGTTATTTAAGCTTATTTAAGGCTAAATAAAAAGACAAAACAACCCCAAATCCCTCAATATCAACACAACTCATGAAATTCTCCAAGAACATGCGATTTTCTCTTCTTCAAATAAAGAAATTGGGGGTTTTCATCTCCAAGTCTAAATCCCCAAAACTTCAATTCAAAAATAAAAATTAATAAGGTCTGTGGGCATTCAATGAGGATCACCTTTCAGCCTCATGGACAAATTATGTTTTGATTCACGAATTTTATGATTTCCATAATCTAGGGCTTTTATCCAATTGTTATTCAAAGATTAAATTTATTCTCCTACGGTATAATTTTCACTCATCAGCATGTTTTAAAGAATATTATATCATTCATGCTATTCTTATGCCCATGTATGATTTACTTAATATTTCCCAAATTTTAAGAAATATGAGTTTTCCTTATTTTCTTTAGATCATTTTGTAATTAAACCATGAATAGATGTTTTCCCATAAGAATGGCATCCTCCCATGTTCAAGAATCATGAATTTACTTATTATGACCAGTTGTTGAATTTTTGGGATGTACTCATAAAATTACCGTATTATGACCAGTTTACATGGTTTTAAATACTTCAAATTATACACGCACTGCTATTTTCTGAATAACATGACTTGAGAATATTAGTTATCAATGCATGTACAAATTTATGCTTCTGTGTCAGTTCAACTGGCAGTAGAACTTAGCCCCAAGAAAACCTAGGGATGAATGCTCACCTGCCAGTTCAAGGTAAGACCTTTAGTAGTAGTTCCTATGTTCTAGAACTACGTAGATTGTGTAGGTTATGAGAGGTTAACCACCAATTGTTTCACCCCGTTCTTTTACCTAGCTTAAATTTGACCAAAAAATGTCAAAGACTTGCTTTAAAAATGAATACACTTTTATACATGTGGGATTTTCAAGATTTTTACTTTTCATTGTGTGGGAAATTCAATAAGCTTTCCATCAATACGAAATTCACCCAAATATGACGTTTGGGCGAAGAGTTAGAATAATTTTTGTAAGACAGTGTACCACCTGGTACTCTAGCACATCACGGAGGTAGTTCAAATGGCTTCTGTCATTTTCTAGTAAGACAACACGATACCACCGCATAGCGCCACTAGCCTTTTCTAAATTGTCACTTTCCAGCCTGACTCCGCGATCATGGCACATCGCGCCATAGGGAAAATTGACAACCACTGAGGCACCGCGATGGCGCAACATTGTGCCATCAGCCTAGTTCCCAATTTTCCACTTTCCTATGGTACGACGTGATAGTGGAACGTCTCACCAGGTGCCCAAATCAAAAAATTTTCATGAAAAATTTATAGGATGCGCAGGGTAAAAATAGTCCGTCCCCATAATTTTATTATGCCCAGATACAGGATTTAATCCCTAAAAACGTCTTTAGCTACTCGTTATTGAATTCATCTCCAAATTAAAAAACATTCTTTCTCAAAGAGGCAAAAACCCTAGTTCAAGAAATCAAGAACAAGTCTAAGGATTTCTTCCAGGAACCTTCAAGAAAGAATCTTCCAAGGTATGTTAGATGTTTATCTATTGATCCTTACTTTCCATGGAGCCCAGGAATCCTTTTTTAAAATTCAAGATTCCTGATTTATGATTTTCATGTTTGAATCAGATTGAATTCATGTTCATGATGTTGTTTGAGTTTTAATCCATGATATAAATTACAAGTACCTAGAATTGATTATAGTATGTGTTGAATTTCATGATATTCATGATAAACCCTTTAATTCGGAAGTTGATTGTTATAACCAAGTTAACCCTAAGTGTTTATGATTTAATGAACCAAGTATGCTTCTTATATGTTTGATAAATTGTCTATGAGAATGAAATAATGCCATTATAGCATTCTAACATGTATTCCCCATCCATGTACAAGTTAATGCATTACAAGTGTTTGAGGAAATGTCTCTATGAATGAGTTATGAACAAGTGAACATTGTTATGTTATTCAAGATGATACTTTGATTCACTTTTCATGCTATTAAGTCCTAGAGGTATTTAATACCCCACGATTTAGTTGTTTACCTAAAGCAAGTGTCAGTAACAGGATAGTATCAGTCATGACACAATCAGTACAACCCAATTAATTACAAAACTTAGGAAAACTTAGTAAACTTTGTATCAATCCAGTCTAGTTCAGTATGATTAGATCAATGTCTTTTAGTTGCGAGTAGGATTCAGCATCGAGCGAGCCTAGGGATGATGTCTCACCCATTAGCTAGGACTATGTCCCTATCAATAATTCTTAAGTTCTAGAACTACACAACCAGTGTAGTTTAAGAAATGTCACCCATTAGATAGGACTGACATACTCAAGAATCACCTGTTAGTTTAGGACTGATCTCAGGGTCCACCCGTGAGTTAGGACTAATGATACAAGCACAAGGGGCATCAAGAGTACAAGTTATTGCCCAAGATTCAAGCTTTGGAAATGGCAAGCAATTGAAGAACTATTTGGAGAATTTCGAAGCCTTGGTCAAGAAAAGAAAGGAGGAGGACTAATACACACAGGAGGCACCTCAAGTGAAGGGAGAAGTTGACATTATACCCTACATTTCAACACTCAAGAGGCACTCTATTCCCTTATTCATTAAGGGCATTTTTGACCTTTGTTATGTAATAGTATAAATAGACAATTTTACTTCTCTTTTCATTATCTTTTGAATGACATTGAATTTACTCATAGATTTTAGTTTTAGTCTTCTAGTTCTAGTGTAGAATTGAAAATTAACTCCTCAAATTCATTTGAAATTGGTTTTCACTTGTACTGGGAAATTTGGCAAAAAAGGTGAACTTGAGGAAGTGTGAGTCCTTTGGTCCACCTAAGAGAAAGGTTTGAGCTTCTATTGGTGAGGTGTTTTTGAAGGTTTGAAACACCTTCTTGTTCTATTCACTTGGTAGGAGAAAGGGTCTTTCTACTATCCTTACATTTTATGCAATCTTCTTCTTCATCTCTTTTTCTCTGTGTGTTGTTTTTCCTTTGTGTGGTTTCTGATTTCTTCCTCTAGATTTCTTGTGTCGATAATCCTTTAGACTATGATTTGGTATTAAAGACTTTGTTAGGTTTGTTTCTACATCCCTAAATCTTATTTTTAGGGTCCTTATTAAGAAAATTTCACAAAAAAAAGAGTCAAAACCAAAGAAAAATCACGAAAAAATGGTGTCTAATTGTGGTATGTTGTAGATCTGAACCCAAAACACTATATTTAAATGATTTTATCTTATTTTGGAAGTTTATTATGTTATATTCTGTTTCTCTAACACCTAGGGAGTCTAGATCTACACTTGGAACAATATTTGGTTGATTTTGAGCCAAGACCTTCATGGATATGGCACTTTGAAGCTTTTAAGCTTTAGATTCGTGTGGTCTTCACACTTTGGACGTTGATTCTTGTTAATTTTTGTGTATATGAGTTCACCTTCGCCTAACAAATCTAGATCTACAAGAAAATCCTGATTTGGAGTTCATTTGGTTAGGGGTCAAACTTTGGTCAACTCTTAAATATTCATCTTGTTCTTCCATCTTCATAAAGTCTTGCTAAGGAAGAATATTCAAATAGTGTGTTTGATCAAAAAAAAGGAGAATAAAGAGAGTGTACTTGGGATTTGTGAAGGAATATTCCCTGGTATATTCATATTCATCCAAAAGAAAGAAGAGATAAAGGAATAATCAAAGTACAATTCTAAATACAAGGGGGGCATTGTTTTTTAATTTCAATTGAAGGCTAAAAAGGGCTCCATAACTACTTACTTCCCCCTCAAATTCTCATTCTTCTTCTCCAAAGAGGTTCTAGGCCGAGACTTGGGATTTTGGGATTGAAAATTTTTGAAAACTCAACGTCCAATCAATGAATGCCATGTCATCATCAACCAAACGGCCAAATTGAGTTCTTAGTTAGATTTTCTAGTTTCTAATTTTTGATACTACATTATTTTAAGCTAAATCCAACACTAATTAGCAAGCTAGTAAGTTTCTACTTGATTGGTAATTAGTCTAGAGTTCGTTTAATTTGTGTCTTCAGTTTTTTGTGTGCTTTTCTCATTTTAAAGCCATAGTGTTTTATTGGTTCAAGTTCGTACATCACTTTATTTGAGTCATTCGAAACAAAGATCGATTCCGGACCAAATATTCTCACCACTCAAGTAATTTGCCAAGTATTTCCAATTATCCAACACTTGTGAGGCAAAGTGTGAGGTGAGGTTGAGTGTGAGTGAAGTGAGGCTTTATTTGAACTAACATGTTTGCTGATTTTGTAGGTTTTCCTTTCCTATTTTTGGATTTTATTAGGTACATTTAGGATGGAATCCGAGGGCACCACCTCTCAACCCTTGGGTAATTATATTGTGAGGGCCTTGATGGCTCGGTTTGAGGCCTTTTCCTGAGATATGAAGAGTGATAATGATGCTTTGAGGAGTAATATGGATGGTATAAGGAGAGATATGAAGGGTTATTTGGATGCTATGAGTGAAATGTCCACTTTTAGTGGAAGGTTTGATTGGGTTGAAAGTTGGAAGAACTCATGACCTTCTACTTCTAATCCCTACCATACATCTTTATGTGTCCAAGCCAACAACTCCTCCATGACCATGACACCCGAAACTCTATACCAAATGCTATACCCTCCAACAGTTCCACAAAAACAGCCCCTAAACCATGCACAAACCCCTCCTAACCAAAACGTAAAAAGGCCACTACATCCCAAAATGAACCAAGTCCAACAAGAAGGACTTGAAATCAAACTTCACCACCAAATCCAAACCTAAGAGTGTCAAATATCTTTGAAAAAAGACCAACTTCTCCATATAACCAAATACCTCCACAAAAGGCTACTTACTAAATTTCAAATCCCTTATACCAAATACCTTATCCTCTACCATATCCAATGCCACAAGTTCAAGTACCAAATAATCAAAGACCAAACCCACATCCTCAAACACCCCAAATACGAAACCCACCAATCCAACTTAAAGATTATGGTAGAGAGGAGCAAGAAACTTATGGTTTCACCATTATGGCTATTGGTTTGAGGATGATATAAGGGCAAGAAATGATCAAAGAGGGAATTATGGTAGATTTCGAGGGAAAGAGGTAAGGTATGGACATGTTGATTATCAAAGAAACTGAAACCTTTGTATAAATTCAATCAAAGTTGGCATTCTAATCTTCAAGGGAGAAAGTGACCCCGAAGTGTACTTAGATTGGTAATCTTCTTATGAAAAGTTGTTCCAAATGAATGACATCATTGAGCAGAAGAAAATTTGTTATGCTATTGCTCACTTTGAAGGATATGCCAACACTTAGTGGGATTACACTAAGAGATTTGGCAATATGTTGATTGGTGGCAAACCACCCTCTTGGGAGAAGTTGAAGAGACTTATAAGAGAGAGGTATGTTCTAGAACACAATACAAATGAGCTTCTTTCCAAACTCTACAACTTGAAGTAAGGAAAAAAGAGTGTCATGTCCTATTTGACGAGTTTCAGCAACTTATCTTGAAACTTGATCATAGAGGTGATGAAGTCCATCATGACATCATTCGATTTAAGGTAGGGTTGAACAAAGACATATCTTCTCGTATGACTCTTCATAAGTTTGAAACCATGGTGGAAGTCTTCCAAGCGGCTATGGAAGTTGAGAAACAAAACAAGAAAAGATACAAACCAAAGGTTCCCTACACCTCCTCGGACTAGTCCAAAGAAAAGGGTATGGTCTCAACATTAATAGCTCTTCCTCAAGTAATGAACAAGGCTTCCCAACACCATTCTCCAAAGCTTGAAGGTAAACCAACTTATACTTCTCATTCTAAGGGTTTACAATGTTTCAAGTGTTAAGGGTGGGGTCATAGGGTAAGTGAGTGTCCTAACCAGCATAATATGATACTAAAAGAGGGGAAGTTGTACTATATTTGTAAAGAAGTTGTGTTACAAACCGATGGTAATGATGATAACTCTCAAGATGAAGAGTGCATAGAACCCAAAACTAATGGAAAGGGGAGTGAGGAAGATGTGTTTCCTTGTGAAGGAGAATGTGGCATGTCCAGTTATGTGGTTAGGAGAAATTTGTTTAGTAAGGTCTTGGATGATAAAAGAGAGAGCCTCTTTCACACCAAGTGCCTTATTAAGGGAAATGTGAGCTCAATAATCATAGATAGTGGAAGTTGTGTCAATATTTCTAGTGTCACCTTGGTTGACCACTTGAAACTATCCACTATCCCCCATCCGAATCCATATAAGGTTCAATTGTTAAGAAAGTGTGGTGAATTGATGGTCAAAAGACAATATGTTCTTAGGTTCAAGGTAGGTAGTTATCATGATGAAGTATTATGTGACGTCATCCCCATGCAACCATGTCACATATTATTGGGAAGGCTTTGGCAATTTGATAGGCATACTATACATGATAGAAAGTCTAATAGGTACACATTTATGCATGATGTTTGAAAGTTCACTCTTTTCCCTCTTCCAAAATCTAGTGTGAATGAAATTCAAGAGAAAATCAAAAAGTTAGATGAGAAAAGAAAGAAGTAAAAGGGGTGGGGAACCTCAGATTGTGAGCTTGGAAAAGGAAAAACAAATTTGATTGCGGGACTTGCCCACAAATATGCTTTGTTACTTCCTAACCCAAAAGCTAGCATTTTGCGTTGCTTTGATTCTTATTATGTGCAGGTACTAGATGAAATGATAACCAAGAAGGATCCAAAAGGAGTTCCAAATGAAGGCATAAGAAATGAACCAGAGACGCTCTTGACAGTGAGCTCCAAAAAAGTGGTCTGCCCAAGCATTACCCGAGGTGTCTTTGCTAGCCTCATAAATTATTTGAACTCAAACTATTGTGATTTAGTATCTAGTGAAGTGGTTTTGGGTTTGGAAGTGCATACGTCTTTCCTTAGTAACTCTTTTGTTGTGAATAATAATCAACTTTCTCTTAAAACTAGTTCACTAATTGAGCATGAGAATGGTATGTTTGAGAATTTCCAAGTTAGTGACGATGTTTGTATTAATGATCTTGGTATTGAACATGGTCCTTTGAAATTTTGCAATGAAATCCATGATATTAGTCTTCTTCATAGTGTCTTTTTGTATGTTAAAGTTGTGTGTAATACCTTGAATGATTGCGAGCAAATTGGCCTAATAAAAGGAGTGGGTCATCTTGGCTTTGACCTTTGTCTTCTACTTCCACTTAATCCCATAATCCTTTTGGGATGTAGATGGAATAACTACTTGTCATGTGTATTTCCTTTTGATGTTGATACTATTTACTTCTTTTATATCCTTTGTTCCAAGTTTTTCATGAAAAATACGAAGGATATATGGATGTATGTCAAAAGTGAACAGCCTTGGCTTGTCTATATAACATATGGTACTAACGCTAACCCTCCTCCCTTGAGGAATGTGTGTTTGTTTTCCCTCTCTTTGGTTTTGCAAGATCTGAATTGAAGACAAACTCCTTTCAAGATAGAGAAGATGATACGAGAACAATGAGTACCAACAGTACAAGCTATTTCCCAAGGTTCAAGCTTCAGAATTGGCAAGCAATTGAAGACCTATTTGGAGCATTTTGAAGCCTTGTTCAAGAGAATAAATGAGGAGGACTTATAAAATTAAGAGGCGCCTTAAGTGAAGGGCAAAGTTGACTTTATACCCTATATTTCAACACTCAAGAGGTACCCCATTCCTTTATTCATAATGGGCATTCTTGACCTTTGTTATGTAATAGTATAAATGGATAATTTTACTTCTCTTTTCATTAGATTTTGAAATGTCATTGAATATTACTCATAGATTGTAGTTTTAGTCTTCTAGTTCTAGTGTAGAATCCAAAATTATATCCTTGAATTCATTTGAAATTGGTTTTCACTTGTATTGGAAATTTGGCAAAAAAGGTGAACTTAAGGAAGTGTGAGTTCTTTGGTCCACCTAAGAGGAAGGTTTGAGCTTCTATTGGTAAGGTGTTTTTAAAGGTTTGAAACACCTTCTTTTTCTATTAACTTGGTAGGAGCAAGGGTCTTTCTACTATCCTTATATTTTATGCAAGGGTCTTTCTACTATCCTTATATTTTGTGCAATCTTCTTCTTTATCTCTTCTTCTATGTGCTTTGTTTTCCCTTTGTGTAGTTTCTGATTTTTGCCTCTAGTGTTAATTTCGTGTGTTGATAGTCCTTTAGGCTATCAACTAAATCTACAACAGTTGTTAGTACTCGTGGCACAGTGCTAACACCCTTCCATATGGGGCTACAGATTGGACCCCAACTCAGTTAACTTATCTTATTTTGTGCATGTTGGATAAATGATTACCTTCCACAGTTTCAATTTCATTCTTCAGTTTAAAACTCAGTTCAGTTTTACAAAATCAGTACTATTAGACACAATCAATCAGTATCAGTAAATTAGTTATCAGTAACTTCAGATATCAATTACTCAGTTATCAAAACTCAGTACTTAGCTTTAAAAAAGCTCAGTTACAGTATAATATATGCACAGTATTACATACTCGGTATTAATAGTAGTTTCGGTTATCCATGTACTCTCATATTAAGTTACTCTATGTCATTCAGTCAGTTACTGTTCATGCATATGAACCCTTGTATTCATCCTTACCTCATCTAGTATTCCAGTACATATCCACGCACTGACATATACTTTCCTGCGCTATGATGTTTCATATGATAGGTTCCTGACCACGCATAGTAGATTTAGATTTGGCAAGCAACATTAGATTCAGCAGTAAGTCCTTATCATTTAAGGATATTCTCTTATTTCATATTTTAATAGATGTAGTAGTTCAGTAGATGATGTTAGTTGGGGGATTGTCCCATCAAATACACTTTCAGAAAGATTTAGTTAGAGGATTTTCAGACTAGATTGTCTGATAGTATTCAATTTTACAAATGTTATATTTTATCAGTATTTCAGATGTTTTGAACCTTATCACATTTCAGCCCATTTTCTGCATTAATTATAGTATTATTATTTAGTGCTCACAGCAGATATCATTCATGAATTAGCTCATGGTCCTTTAGGGTCGTAAGCACCGTGTGACAACTAGGGGGTAGTCCCGGCTCGTTACACCAGTATAGGTTTGACACTCTATTAGGGGTCACCTTCCAGTTGAAGGTGACCCCCTAGTCCTTCAAGACATTAGTTTTGTGGATCCATACAGCCAGTATTTGTACCCTTGGCAAAGTACTAACACCCTTTTAACTGGGGTTACATGCTGGATCCCGATTAACTCAGATTGGGGTATGTAGGTTAAATATTAGATCTCATAGTTTCCTATTCAATATTTAGATTATGTTTAGTTCAGTCTTTCTTAACCAAGTATTCAGTATATCAGTTATTCAGTAATTTAAATTATTTTAGTACATGTTTATACTTGGTCTTGCATTCGATTTTTATGTTCAACTTATGTTTCAGTTTAGCTATGCATGACCTTATTTTTAGTTATTCAGTTTTACATAACATATGTTTACACTTGGTCATGGCATCAGTTCACGTCCCACAGTTTTGGACCCAGTATTTATACATGACCTTAAATATAGTTTTACAGCATAGCCAGGTTTAACCTGAGATTAAATATAATATTCATGTTTCTATCGCTTCCCAATTTACAGAAATGTTTTAGCTCATTAATTAGAAATTTCACTATTCCATATTGTTTTAACATATAAACATATTTTAAATGCATATTTCAGTAAATGGCTTATGTCCTCAGTTTTAAAGCATGTTTTATGTATTTTCATAACTAGTACATATCTCATATACTCAGTACTGACCACATATATGTGTTTATGGCTATATTATTTCATGATGTAGGTACCAGATGTAGCCTAAATTAGGGTCAAATACTTCGTAGCATTCAACCAAAAAGTGATGAGTTCTCTTATTTGGAGGACCAAACTTAGTTGCAGTTCCTGTATTTTTATTTTTTTTATTCTTATGTATTGATTGGGGATAGTTGGGGTCATGTCCCAACAACCTGTAGTCAGTATAAGCAAAGGATTCATAGATGGTCAGTTAGAATCATTATACGTAGTTTTAGTTCCTCATTCTTTTTTATTTCAGTGTTGTGATCTTTGAGCAATTATGTATTAAAACAACTTATTTCACAATGATTATGCTTTCAGTCAGTCAGTTTAGCTTTTATATACATTTTAAATCATTTGCTCAAGCGTCATCCCAGTACATGGGTTAGCTTAGGATAACTTGTGGTTCTAAGCACCATGTTACGATTAGGGGGTAGTCTCGGGTATTGACACTTGTGATGCCAAATTATGATACTTTGATTGGTTTTATTTTGAATATTTATTTCATTATTTAGTTTAGCTTCTGCATAGGTGTTTTTATCAGTTATTTTTTCTATTCCTAACGACATGCTAGGGCATGGGTTATCTTTGGGTTATTTTGGACTCTATGTACCATGTGATAACTTGGGGATAGTTTCGGGTCCTAACAAACTTGGTATCAGCAATAGGTTTAAAGTATCCTAGGGTGTTTTAAAGTTGTATTAAATAGAGTTTTATTCATGGGTTCAAAGTTCACACTTATGTTTGAGAGGCTATAAGACATTTTAGGAAATGATTCACTTCTTTCATGTTTATATTATGCGATAAAGTGTGAGCTATGCCAAAACCTTTTTCAAACTCATTCTCTACATATTTATAGAATATGCCCTCAAAGAGAACTAACAAAAGGATGAGTGGAAATGATAGTGTGGTTGAAAACCAACAAGCACCACCACTGGCTCAAGAAAACCCCCTGAATAAATAAATCTCCTATGCCGAATTTAGGGTTACTTTTATAACCATATCCCAGTCCATGGCCAATTAAAATAACCAGCCTATAGCGACACCAACCAACCCGATAATGAATATGGGAACAACTAGAGTTTGAGACTTCACTTGGATGAATCCTCTAGTGTTCTTTACATCCAAGTATGAGGAGGATCCCTGTGAATTTGTTAATAACATTCAGAAAGTTATAGTGATCATGTGTGATATCCTAACTAAAAGTGCCGACATGGCCATTTATGAACTTTAAGGAGTAGCTCAAACCTGGTATAAGTAATTGAAAGAGGATAAGGGTGTAGACACAGAACCAGTAAAATGGATGACACAACTCGAACTATGGCCTTGTCGTAGTAGGTATCTCAAGCCTAAGAAAGACCAAAGATCACCCTGCTACCCAACAAAACCAACCAACATATACCCTGAGTCGGATGAATTCCAAACATATAATAAGATGTGGTGATTAACAATATAAAGACTTTGGGATAGGTCCAAGACCATGACTAGCCCAAACAAGTCTAACCGTCCAATGCTCAACCAACATCTATAACAAAACAAAAATAATAACCTAGTCCATATCCATAGCATAACGTACCCAAGTGCATAATTTGTCCATACAAACCCTCTAAAATAAATCCAAGAATATCTGCTCGGGACATGCCCCCGACCATAGCAAAAACTAATGTTCAAGTTTAAACTAATAAAGTCATAAAAAAAACTCAAAGCAGGAAATAGAGCATTCCAAAGTATGGAAACGCACCACTTCAAGTTAACACAAGTTGTTCTCTTGTCCAATCATTGAGTAGGAGGTGTAAGCTTATGACCAACACCTATATCACGTGGGGATACAACATCAAAGACGGTTAGAGGTTGGAGCACTAGGATATAACTTAAGGATAAGTATAAAATAATGCCAAAAGTTTAGATCCAATCAACCATTGCAATATATACATACATATATATATATCATATCGGGGTAGGGAAAAAGGTTACTATGAACTTTGAAATCATTAACCTGGGTTATGTAGCATAGACTTCATAAAACAAGGCACCCACAGGCTATATGGACCCATCTTTCCCCTAGCTAGAAGGGCCGCAATGTGTGTAGCCGCATGAACTAGAGAATATCAAAAATCATATATGCCTATATGGTGGACTTGAACTTCCCAGCATACTCAAGGTGACTTAAACACCAATAAAAGTATTATTGGGGACTCAAACCTCCCATTTAAATATTGATTCGGGGGACCCAAACCACCCAATCACAAAAACACCCACACCAGCTAGCGTGACTTCTAGTGTTAGTCTTTCAGACTCCACTTTTAAGGACCGACTACACATCCTACTTTTAAAGCCTAATTTAAAACCATCATTTCACATACACAACCATTACGTTAATGACTTACAAAAGGTACTTCGTTGATATCGTCATATAAACACCACTTGCAAGTGTGTAACATGCCATTACTACTATCAATCAACCAATTTTTCATTTGTCTTTGGGACTCGAACCCATTTCCTAACAAAGACACTTATTCAATTCAAAGTTTAGGGGCTCAAACCCTTTTTGGCCAACCATTTACCAACCATTCATATTCATTAGACCAATGCCTTAGTTCAAAATACCATTAACATATGACTAGTTTATTCTCTTAGGTATTTTCACAAAGACTTTAAGGGCATACCATTACCAAGAACAAAACCAGGGGAAAAACCATCAAGTTTAGGGTTACCCATGATCCATTTATTAAACAACAATTACCAAGAACCCACATGTGCAAACCATTACCAAAAACATATATAAACACAATTTAAACCAAGAGTATACAATACTCAACAATATGTATCAAAACACTCAACATTGCTTTTAAAAACCATAATTTATGAGTCATAATCAATGTTTAAAACATATGATATTTGAGAATTAACAATGAGAGAGGAGTCACATGACTTAATCACGAAGATTCACGGAAGAAACTTGGCCATTTAGCCTCCAGATAAAAGATTGAAGAAAACCCTAGCCCAATCTTCAAGAGAGATTTAAGAGAGTGTTTTTAGATTTTTTGATCTATCAAAAGTGTATTATTAGAGGACATAATAGTATATTAGACATGGGGACTTAAGGGTTTTAGGGTGGGAAATGTCCAAAATACCCTCAGCTTAAAAGATAAAAATAGGATTGTAGGATGGTATGACAACACCACCCAAATCGTATGCCAATATATGAGTGGTACCCACCACTCGTACACTAGGCATCAACTTGTATTCCAACACTATCAAACATACGAGTTCCTAGACCAACTCGTATCTAATCATATAATTGGTCCCCCCAAACTATACCCTAGGCAGAATCCTCTAGGCTAGACATAGGACATTATAAATTTAGTACTATACCCATCGTACCCTAACTTACGACTAGTAAGATGTCCACTCGTACCTTAGGTAGAATGCAACCCTAACGACATAAAATATCATACGAGTTGTGGAACCTAAACCATACCCACATCATACGACAAGCACCCACAAGTCGTATGATGTCCAGTGAACTCAAAATCAAGAATTTTCTTAGGGTCAAAACTAAGGTGTTTCAATCCTCCCCCTCTTGGATTATTTTTCCTCGAATGACGGTTAAAGGCAAGCACAAGCATGAGTAAATACAGTTTTTCACATCAAACTGACCTTTAACTAAGTTAGAAAACAAAGACAAAAAACTAGTATATTAAGAACAACACATACCTCAAACACGAATATTTGGAATGAGGAACAAATGAGAATACTTAGACATACTGTCCTCTATCACTTCCAAAGTAGATTTCTCAATCTTATGATTCCTCCAAAGAAACTTTACCGAAGCCACATCCTTTATCTACAACTGAAAGACTTGATGACCTAAGATCTTGACTGGGTCTACCTCATAAGTTAAGGAATTTGAGATACCTAACCCTTCTAAAGGAAAAAATTATGAAGGATCACCTAAACACCTTCTCAACATAGAGACATGGAAAATCGAATGAATAGAGCTCAAAGTAGAAGGCAACTCCAACTCATAAGAAATATTGCCAACCCTTTTTAAAAATAAGAACGGGCTGACATACCGAGGGCTTAACTTCTCCTTCTTACGAAACTACATTATACCCTTCATGGAAGACACATTCAAGAATATCCAATTGCTAACCTTGAACTCTAACTCCCTATGCCTCACATCTGCATTAGAATTTTGGAGACTTTGGGTAGCTTTCAATCTATCACTAATCATCTTCATCTTCCCCAAGTATTGGTGAACCAAATAAGGTCAAACCATATTACCCTCACCAACTTCATACCACCCAATTAGAGAATGACATCTCTCATCATACAATTCCTTATAAGGATCCATACAAATGCTAGAGTGGTAAATATTATTATAATCCAATTTAATCAAAGACAAATGGCCGAACCAACTACCATCATAGTCAATCACACAAGAACGAAGCATATCTACCAATGTATGAATAATCCTTTTCATTTGTCCATCCGACTGCAGGTGGAAATCATTACTAAGGCACACCTTATCTCCTAAACCTTATTGAAACAATGCTAATGCTTAACTCACTCCTGTGATTGAGGGGTGAGGTAATTATCGTCAATAACCCAACTACAGTCAAGACCAATGAGTGCTCTAATTACTAAAAGGTTACCCAAAATGATTATAAACAAGACATGTAAAGTAAAATGGAGGAACTACTTTGTAACAATTTTCGACTACCAATGCACGCATATGACACTTTTTTGTTTGAAATCACGATTTGAGGAGATTTTGGGATTATGTCTACTTAAAGGTAAAGTATGTAGGTTGTTATGGTTTGACATGAAACTTAGTTGTTAAGTAAAAGATACGCTAGGTCTATAGTCATTATGCTCAATCTTTCAATAAAACCACAACGATCTAACCCGACTCTTTCTAGCACATAACAAGTGTACAAGTTATAATCACCTAAAACCTCAATCAAACATCTCTATTTCTAGGATGATTCTCTTGACATGGGATTACAATCAAATCAAACATATTTCTAACATTCCAAAAAGTAGTAAACCATAGACTTAATTATCCACCATTACCTTGTCCACCAATAACCCTCTTTCAATGATGTTATGGTTTACCTCAAATTCACCTTCATCCCTTTTTAAGGATGATAAAGGGTTTTAAGAGTTTGGGGTTTTCACACATCAAACCTATTTAGAGATTTAGGGTTTTCACCCATCAATTTCCAACTCAGTAACTCAAGCAATTGTGGAATCCATGTCAACAACTAAAAATTATGCAAGCACAACAACACCCACACACAATTACACTTTAATTCAACAAAATTTCAAGACTAAATTACTTAGCTACTCATGAAAAAAGTAAAGAGAGATATACCGACAGCGCCCAAGAGCACATGCAGGTGTACATGGTCTACCAGATAATATAGTGGCCTTTATGAAAGCCGAATATTGATCCCATAGAGACTTGATTTAGCAATGATATAATTTTAGTTCACCATCTAAATTAATTTAGTGCAAAAGTAAACAAAAAGAGAATTTTTAATTATTTAGTAAATTAAAAAATAATGGAGAAAAAAAATTTATTGAAACCATAAATGGAGAAAAGCCCAGGTTAAAGCACTCCAAACAATCATATTATGTTATTGAAATTAATCCGTTAATTTGATTATCTTGGTTGTTGATTCGCAGGGTTAATTGCATGATCATGGTTTCCCAACCTAAAATCTTTTACCTAATATTGATATTACAACTACATCATTGAGCGGGGATGTAATAATCCAATTAAGTTAATTAAATCCTACATATGAATCAAGTAAGGCATCTGAGTACATCCCTGTCCTAGACGCTAAGTTGAATTCTTTATGTTGTATAAGAATAAAAATCCAAACTTTGTTTATTCCCATGTTCTATCTCCCTATTCCCTCTGCCGAGATTAAAAGGTTGACAATATATGTATTTTATGGGTGGTCAATCCATAGAATAATTAAAACAAGAATAAAAAAATAACCAAATATGATAAGAAATATTAACGAATTTAATCCAAAACAATAGTACTCAAGTTCTTGGCTTTAACCTTGAAAAAGGGATTTTTTAGCCACTAATATTTATAATCACGATCCAAATAATTGAATACATGATATGAAAAATTAAAGACTAAAAATAAAATTAAAACATAATAAACTGTGTAGCCGCTCTGCAATTTTTTGTCCAAAATAGTGTTCGCCGTGTTGAATACTGTACGTGTCCCTCTATCTCAAGTGTTGATCAGCTGTATTGTAATTATATTATATTCTCTTTTCTAATAATAGTGGGATTGGAATGCCAAATATTCCCTCCTAAAGGTTCCTTAAACTGTTTGCCCTTTTCAATTAAAATTAGGACTTTATCCTTTGTCGACACAGATTCAAATTGGCATTGTATGTACCAGAGGCGCGATGCGTCGTCTTCGCATTGCTGTATTGGAATTGACATTGAAACAATTTTATAAGTATAAATTGTGTGCCCATTGACGCGACACATTGACTCACTTAAATTTGCTTTCAAAATTTTGGTGAAGTGTTGAGCGTCCTATCTTTTGTCCTTGCCTTTTGTAGTGTATTTCTAATGAATTTTTGGCCTTTAAATCATCAATATATCACCATATTTAATTCACAAAGCCTCCTACAATATAAAATACCACATATCAAAAATAAAAACAACACAATATTCTCAACGACAAATCAAAACAAGACTTAAGATGACAAATATGCAATGATCTCCCACTTATTATTTTGACTCTAGACTTAATTAAATTAAAAATTAAACTTTGCACATTATAAAAAATTCATTTCACATATAATTACACCAGTAAATCATTTGGAAAAAATTAAACACATTAGAATCCACCGAGACCAACTAGACACACACCTCGCTCAAGCTAGTAAAACTAGTTTTTCGGGTTGAACTCTAAATTACTCAATTAAATACAAACTTGTTTGAAAAATACTTTGGACATTGTAATCACATACTTGGACACTTAAATTCTTATTTATATTAATATGAACACATTAAGCACACGAATTTCTCTCAAAACAAGGCGAAATAAGCTAGAATAATGATATAGAAGTGTATAAAACCACCACAGATCATTACCCCACACTTAAACTCTTATTCGTCCTCAAACAATTCTTTACTCTTAGCGTAAAAATATGAGGTGAAGCTACACTGCTACAAAATGCAAGAAACTCAAGCTAGTACCACAATGACTACACAAAATTCTAATTTCTACACAAAGTATGTTATTTACATAATTGATACCTCATGATCACTACTCCAAAACATCCTAGACTCAAGAATTGACTCACCTTGTGGCAAAATCATACATATAATTCAATCAAAGGCATAATACAAATCACCGACATTCATCAAACATGTGCCCCTCACAATAACAGAGT
Organism: Capsicum annuum; assembly: GCF_002878395.1. Lineage (NCBI taxonomy): Eukaryota > Viridiplantae > Streptophyta > Magnoliopsida > Solanales > Solanaceae > Capsicum > Capsicum annuum. The sequence continues at coordinate 92,116,641 of NC_061116.1, read as the reverse complement.
TACCCATAATCACTCACAATAATGCAATTTATAACATAATGGGTATAAGAATTAAATTAAGCTCACTCTCACAAAGAATTAACAAGTTACACACAATGAACCATAGGCTTGCCCTTAGAGTAATGCTTTACAAATAGTCGAATGTAAAGCTTAGGATCAAGTAGGACTTTTCCGAATTGTAATGTAGGCTAAGAGTCGGGAATGAACTATTTGAAAATAGTGACTAACCTCTCTAAGCGCTTTAATACACTACATTTTATAATAAAATCGATATTCAACAACCAAATTACACTTATTCATTCACCATACCTTTTGTTTTTTCCCCATCTCTTTTAAGCATTTTGACAAACACTTGGTAGACACATAGTTTACTACCACAAGAATCAATTTTTCTCTTTTTTTCCATAATCATGGCAGTATTTTTCGCATAAATTATATCACAAACTTCCACCACACATCAATTATACACCAGTAACTATTACCTTGAGGCATCAATTTCACCTTTTTCTTCTTTAATTTCTCAAACTCCTTATTAAATCAAATTTTCATCAAACCACTTAGGAGTTTTTTGGATCAAATTATAGTCTATCAATGAATGGATTAGGTACATATGAAGCTACCAAAGAAAAAGCTAAAGGCTCAATGGGGTTTAACTAGGATAATGCACAAGGGTAGGTAAAAAGAAGGTATAAAACAAGACTATCAAAGAAATGCATAAATCATCTCCTAAACCCACATTTTTTATTTTGCTTCACACACACACCGGGCGAGTTCTAGACATCATATAAAACAAGAAATTTACAAAAAAAAACTTACACACACAGAGCACAAAACTTACACACACATGGCTCAACTCAATAAGATCATCATAGATTCTCAACCAACAATAGCATGAATTCAAATTTAATCCACAAAACTAGAGTCACAAATATGAGCTGAAGAGTTTCAAAAGTAGCAATTCACACAATTCAACATGCTTTTACCAATAAACCCACTTGCATTATGTAATAAAAAATAGCACCAACAAGAACATAGTACTTATTCCTAACCTAATTTTTTGTTTACATTGAGTCATAAATTAAGAATTTCCCTACCCCACACTTAAAAATCTACTTGTACATAAAGTGAATTTAAAAGTAAAAAGACCGAAATACTCCCTGAGGCCTCTAGGCCTAGCTAGTAGCTTCTACACACATAAATGGGATTCATAGGACCCCACACTCAATCTTTGCGATGCTTCAAGCATAAGATTATGGTTCTCAGACTTCCCATTAATCTGTGACTCAATAAAAAAACTATGTGAAATAAAAACTAAAAACTGAAAAGAAAACATACCTAATTAACTTGGGTTGCCTCCCAAGCAATGCCTGATTTAGTGTCGCGGCACGACCCATATCAACTCAACCATATTCCTTCACACTTTCACTCCCTTTTGGGATTCATTTTTTATTCATTTCAAACCTCTTTTACCTTTTAACATGTTGGGAATTGGTGGTTTCATCTTAGGCCGCTCAATCAGGTATTTGGAAGAGGTCTTTAGTGGCTTAGGTACCCCACACTCATCTCTTTCCAACACATTAATCATGCATAAATCTTTATATAAGGGATTTTTAATAGGGGACTTGTAAACATCAAATGCCACCTCTTCATCATCTACCCTCATCTTAAGTGTGTCTTCTCTAACATCAATCAAAGCACCTTCGGTCACTAAGAATAAGTGCCCCAAGATAATTGGTACTTGTTCATCTGCAACAAAATCAAGAACAAAAAAGTCATCAGGAATAACAAATTTATAATCCTTTATGAGGACATCCTCAATAATCCCATCCGGATATGCCATGGAACCGTCTGCTAGCTGCAAAACCACAATGGTTGATCTAGGCTTTCCCAAGCCAAATTTTTTAAAATAGAGATAAGGACATCAAATTTATGCTTGCCCCTAAGTCACTCAATGCATGGACTTCTTTTCCCTCAATTTGAAGAGGGATATCAAACTTCCCTTAATCTTTTAATTTCTTAGAGATTTTCTGTGTTTTTACTGCACTACACTCTTCAGTGAGTGTTATAACCCCCACATCTTGCAATTTCACCTTCTTCGCCACCACATCCCTAAAGTACTTTGCATACTTAGGCATACTCTACAAAACATATAGCAAAGGTAAGTTAATATGAAGCTCATTGAATGTATCAATGAAATTTTTGAACAAGGAATCCTCCTTCACTTTTATTTTCCTTTGACAGAAGAGTAATGACAACCACTTCCTCACTTCTAGTCAACAACCTTTTTATTTAAGTACTCAGACTTCCTTGAATTTTTAGAAACTCTGTCATTTACCTATTGGGTGACCACATCAGCATCTACCTGCTTAGTTTGCATTGGAGGTTCTCCTTACAGCTCTTTACCACTTCTCAAAGTGATTGCCATTACTTACTTTGGATTTTTTGTATCAGTGAGTAGACCACCTTGAGGGCAATTATTTAACACTTGTTGTATCTGCCTAACCTAAATTCTACACTTCTTTAAGCCACTTTCTGATTCTATATTCTGCTAAGATTTGTTTTAATATCTCTTTTGTGTTACTTATAGACTAATTTGATTGGGCCTGTGGCTGTGAGGGATTCCATAACTGATTATGTGGCTGAGTTTTCCACTTTATTTTATAGGCATTACCATAATTTGGCCTTTGAGCATTGCCTACATATATGACTGATTTCAAATTTAAAGCACACATGGTAGCCGCATGACCACTACTTCGGCGTATTTTACACCAACCTGTAGCTTGTTGGATGCCATTGATAGTGGTTGTAGGTTGTGTTGCTCCTAACTTCATCCTGCTGAATGTTGTTTTGATTAAATTCTACAATGCAAAAACCTGAGCTGATAGGCTATGAATTGGTCCACCTCCAACACACCCATAATTATTTTCATGGCACTTCTAGAATCTGAATGCCACTTTGCATTTCCTTGCACTATGCGGTTTAGCAATGTGTATAGCTCATTATAAGTTAGCTCCAAAGCTCGACCACCTGCAGCTGAATCTAGCAAAATCTTCGTATTGTGTCAAGAGCTTCTACAAAAGTTTAAGCAACTACTTCATTCGACTGTTGGTGGTGTGAATAATCCCCATGAAGGGCCTTGAAGTACTCCCAAGCATGATAGAGGTTTTTACTAGGCTTCCATTTAAAGCTCACTATCTCACGGAGAAGTCTCGCAGTTTTGCTTAATGGAAAGAATCTATTGAGATACCTTTTAGCTAAGTCATCCCATGTTGTGATTGAACTGGCCCATTCTACATTCAAACACCTTTTATCTTCCCTAATAAGTGAATAGGGTAAGAGTGTCAGCCTTATTTATTCTATAGTCACCCTAGTTGGAGTGAATATATCTGTAAGCTTAATAAAGGTCTACAAGTGGACTTGTAGATCCTTCTATTTAAGCCCTACAAATTATCCATTGCTAATAAAAAGCTACACCATATCTTATTTCAACTCAAAATTCCCCCAGTTACCAATTTTTGAATTAGGGGAGTCAAGTTCATTTGAGGTGGGACTTCCACTTCCCTAACCTTCCTACCGGTTGCTTGTTGTTCTGTAATAGGAATAATATTCTCTTGCTCTTCATAGAATTGAGGAATTCTGGGGAGAAGGATTGCTTCTTTCCTGCGTTGATGGTAAAGTTGCTTAGGTTCGAAACTTGGTTCAACCAAGAAGTGATCTCTTGTAGCTTTCTACTTTGAAAAACAATTTCCTATAAAAAATCGAAACCAAGACCAAGTGTAAAAACACCAAATAAATGTAAAAGTTTAACTAAACTAAACAATTCCTAAATAACATGTCCCTGGTAACTGCGCAAAAAACGTGACAGTGCCCAAGCGCACACGTAAGTGTATGTGGTCTACCAAGTAATATAGTGGCCTTCAAGAATGCCGAATATCGATCCCACAAAGACTTGATTTGGCAACGACTTAATTTTAGTTCACCGTCTAGATTAATTTAGTTCAAAAGTAAACAAAAAGAGAATTTTGAATTATTTAGTAAATTAAAAATAAAATAAATAATGCAGAAAAATAAATTCTGGAAATAATCAATGGAGAAAAACCCAGGGTTAAAGCACTCCAAACAATCATATTATGTTATTGAAATTAATCCGTTAATTTGCTTATCTTTGTTGCTGATTGGTAGGGTTAATTGCATGATCATGGTTTCCCAACCTATAATCTTTTACCTAATATGGATATTTCAACTAAATCATTGAGCGGGGATGTAATAATCCAATTAAGTTAATTAAAGCTATTATCCTATATATGAATCAAGTGAGGCATCTAAGTACATCCTGATCCTCGACGCTAAGTTTAATTCTTTATTTTATAAATGAATAAAAACCCAAACTTTGTTTATTCCCATGTTCTGTCTCCCTATTCCTTCTCCCGAGATCAAAAGGTCGACAATATATGTATTTTATGAGTGATCAATCCATAAAATAATTAAAACAAGAATAAACAAACAACCAAATATGATAAGCAAAATTAACGAATTTAATCCAAAATAATAGTACTCGTGTTCTTGGCTTTTACCCTGGAAAGAGGGATTTTAGCCACTAATATTCATAATCAAGATCCAAATAATTGAATACATGATATAAAAAATTAAAGACTAAAAATAAAATTAAAACATAATAAACCGTGTAGCCATTTCGCAATTTTTCATCAAAAATAGTGTTCGCCATGTTGAATACTGTACGTGTCCCTTTATCTCAAGTGTTGACCAGATGTATTGTATTTATGTTATATTCTCTTTTCTAATAATAGTTGAATTGGAATGCCAAAGATTCCCTCCTAAACGTTCCTTGAACGATGTGCCTTTTTTCAATTAAAATTAGGACTTTGTCCTTTGTCAGCCTAGATTCAAATTGGCATTGCATGTACCAGCGACGCGACGCATCATCTTTGCATCACTGTACTGTAATTTAAAATGAAAATTTTTTCTACATATAAATTGTGTACCCATCGATGCGACGTGTTAACTTCGCGTTTAGTCACCGAAATTTGCTTTCAAAATTTTGGTTAAGTGTTGAGCGTTCTATCCTTTGTTCATGCCTTTTGTAGTGTATTTCCAATGAATTTTAGGCCTTTAAATCATCAACATATCATCATATTTAATTCACAAAGCCTCCTACAATATCACACACCACATATCAAAAATCAAAACAAGACAATACTCTCAACGACAAATCAAAACAAGAGCTAAGATAAGGTAAATTCGCAATGATTTCCCACTTATTATTTTGACTCTAGACTTAATTAAATTAAACTTTTCACATTATAAGCAAGTCATTTCACATATAATTACACCATTAAAACCTTTGGAAAAAATTAAACACATTAGAATCAACCGAGACTAACTAGACACACACCTAGCTCAAGCTAGTAAAACTAGTTTTCCGGGTTGAAGTCTAAACTACTCAATTAAATAAAAGGTTGATTGAAAAATACTTTGGACATTGTAATCACATACTTGGACACTTAAATGCTTATTTATATTAATATGAACATGTTAAGAACATAAATTTCTCTCAAAACAAAGCAAAATAAGATAGAATAATGATGCAAAAGTGTATTAAACCACCACAGATCATATACCATACGGATTATCAAAAACATTCATTCTTCATAAAATGACTAAGAAACTAATCCTCGACAATTAGTTACATACTTTCTCAATTAGGGTTTCTTGCCTTTCAAAACCAAAAATATCTATGAGGTAAGTAATACCCAAAGAAAAAAGGGTTTTTGCCTATATATGATTTGGGATTCGTCTATGCGATTTTACAAATCTGCCCTTAGGTATATTCCTGCTGAACTGTGATCACATAGGTTTAACCGCTACCATAAATATGTGACTGCAGTTTTTTTCTGCGAATGTGTTATGTTGAGCATCTTGACTGACCACGACTGCAACTCGAGGACTATGGTCGCGGTTTCTAAGGCTGAAATGATCCAAGTCTTCAACTGCACTCTTCTTTGCTCCTTTTTTATCATTTTAAGCTTCATTCCACTTTTTTTCTCATTCTCAACTATATACCTACAAAATGTGGAGATTAGTGCATTAAATAACCATTGTGTCTTATTTAAATTTACAAATATGGTAGTGCACTTAAATAGTTAGAGAGAATGAGTGGTAAAATCACCACTCATGAACACCCCCAACTTAGAATCTTTCTTGTCCTAAAGAAGCACCACCCTTTACTATGAGACAACTCCCTATGTATGCCCAAATGTTAGTTCCCAATGATCATGATGATTCCAACTTGATGGCAACCCCAAAAAGATCTTAACACATGGGTCAACGGACTTTCTTTATGACTTCCGTCATCATAAAATGGAACAGCAATGGATGCAATAGACTTCGAGGAGCAACCATGTAACAACTACTAGCACTCTAGAAATGACTCACTTGCTAACTCATCATGTTATACCTTTCTTATCTCATCATACGGAAGATGGCAACTTCACCTACCTCAACCTATATGCATACCTTCTTGCAAGAAAGAATATTTCACACACGTAGTTACCCATCATGCAACAAGGAATTTTAAGTGCAAACACTCACTCTCTTAAAAAATTGTCCATGTTAACAAGTATCATGTCATAAGCTTGCCTTATTTTCAATCACTACAACAATGACTACACTTGGTTTGGAATAATAAAGGTGTTTGTAAGCTTGTAATGTAGGTTTAGAGTAGGGTAGGATATCAACTTAGGATAATAAGACTAAATCCTCCTTGAACTTTTACATCATAATTTCCTTTCACCTCTCTTTTATGTTACATTAAGATTCATGCAAATCTTTCTTTTGATGGACTATCTCTTTCTTCAAAGAAAAATACTTACTTGTTTAAGCTTGTAGGCACTTTTTTATGACTTCATAGGTCAACTACCCTTCTTTCTTCTTCCCCCACCCCCAACTTAGGATTTTAGCCTCAATTAGTATTCTTAAGTTCAATAAGGATAGGGTTCAAGAGAGGATGAATAGAAGGGTCACGACTTATAATACTTTTTCCAAAGAAAAGTCTGAAGGCTGAAAAAGGGTGACTAGGGGTAACTCCTATGTATTGGTAGGATTTTAGGCTAAAATGGTTTTCCAAAAGAAAAATATGGCCTATGATCATTTTACCAACCAAGAACAATACAAATTTAACTTTGAATGACTAATGGAGCAAGTTTTAGATGGTACAAGTACATATGAGATATAGACAATTAAGCTCACACACATGGCATGTGAATGTTGTCAAGGGAGTTCTATTATTCTAACCGCTCGAGACAAAGCTGGAGTATTCACTATATTTTCAAAGTCAATTTTTGGTGTCATACAATGAGGGAAAGTTTCTTCACAAGGTTGCTCACATCCATGCCTTCGAATTTTGCAAAATTTTTGGACGGGGGAGGTTGTTTGCTTTTGGATCTGCACCATGCATAATTTCTTAATTATGTCAACAACTCAAGCTATAGTCTCACATTATGGACTATAGTACGGGAAAACCACCCACATATTTACTCAATTTTTACCAATTGGTATGAATGCGATCCCAAAACATCAATGCTACAGGTACTCAGACTTTCCTTGCATTTTATGGCCTCGGTGCCATAGGTACTTAGACTTCCCCTGTACCTATGGTTATAAAGCTAATAATGACAGAAAAGCTCATCTATTAAAACTAAAATAGAGAGACTAACTATGAATAGAGTAACTAATCCATGCAAATATGGACACCATTAGAGTGACCGAATAGTACAACCCAAATAAAACTAAGAATCATCCAAAAGAGCATAAAAGTATGCAAAAATATCAATAATATAGGCCCAAATCAAATGAATAAGGAGACATCCCTAACTTAAGGAATAGCAATGTCCCAACTACATAAATAATCAAGGATAAAATAGGTAAGGGTGATCCCTGAAGCCGTATAAAGGGCTGCTTTCACTTTTGGATTCTCCTCAAGATCAGTCCACTCACTGGGGCCCCATCATCACTTTCTACCCAAGAGGAAAAAAGTCTATCTTAGGGTTTTAAAACCTCTCATAGACCCTCCAGCCCCTTCCACATCTTAATAAAGAACTCATACCTTGTCTTCTCTTTTGTAACATTTTCTTCATGTTCAATTTTAAGGTCTCAGTGTAAATCCACAAATAGGAGTAGGCTTTCTCAAGCCTACCAATGGTAGCCTCTTGATTCTTTTGGTCTACCCTGTACTTCTCATAATCAGCATATGATACATTTGAATGATGGGTGGTAGAAGGCTCTCCCGGTCCTTGGGGAAAACTAGACACATACTCTTTGATGGTTATAATATTTACTCTAATCTCCTCAAGAGGTCTCATGGTGATTGGTCTATAAGACTCGGGCTCACTGTATGTTGTCTTTTCAAAGTCGATCTTTTTGTTCTTAATTTTTCCAGGTGCGCCCTCTCCTTGAATCCTCAAGGAGTAGATGGGAGTACTAGGATGCACCAATGTATCACTAGCATACTTTTCCACCCCCGCTTTGCTACAAAGCTTAGTAATCAAAGAGGAGAAGAAGAGATGTGCACCACCTTGTTTCTTAAAATGATCTATTTCATTGACCATGAGTTTCCCAACATCCAGTGGGATGACATCTAGAATACAAGCAACCATCCGAGCGCACAGTTCTGGGATTCCTTTTTGGGACATAGCCATTGCACCAACCAACTCTCCAATTTACAAACCTTTGCTTTGAATTCACCTATATCTGTATGTTTGATACCATAAACATCATTAATTTTCTTAGCCCCAACTTTAATCGGTTTTCCTCGAATCTTGAGAGTCACTTTGAAAAGGTATGAGAAAGACACTTTACTAATATTGGCATAAAATTCATCGACCAATTATTCATTTGCACTGCATGGATATGAGGCAAAACACTGCCACCCTATGGCTTCAAGTTTTTCATGAAATGCCGGTAGTTTCTTTGGCACATTGTCCAAGAAAATTCCTCTTTTCAGGAGTATCTTTTTCCTTGGAAGATTGTTGTAGTAGTGAGTGTGGCACTCAAGGGTCATGAATTAGATGTGATCATACTTATCCATGAAGTTGTCCTTAAAGCACCAGGCACACATTATATCAATTAATGACATTTTAACATGAACACTATACCACGTTACTCTTTAATGCTCATTAGAATGGGTGCTCGATGGTGCTATGTTAAAAATTGGAAGTGTAGGATTTTTGCCATGGCAGGAAATCAGCCCCAGATACTGCAATCGCGAACTATCATTATATTCGTATTGCTGCGATCGTGGGTATCTGACCATGGTCATGATATCTGAGGCTGGTTTTATGCCTATTTTTCTTGTTTAGATCTCTTCCAAGTTGGGTTACAAACATGCTCTACAATATGGATATACAGGAAAAACAATTTTGTTATGCTAATAAGTGTTTGAGTGTGCCCTTTAAAATGTAGTTACCCCAATTGAAAGTTCATTTGGGAAAAGAGTCAAACACTTGGTGTGCATATCTAGTTTGTCTATATTTTTCACACATTATTAGGTATTTAGGATGTCCCACTTATGTGCACACCTTATCTAAGCAGCTAAAATCACACCACCCCAAATATGACAACATGGAAGTCATAACAATCAAAACTTTAGGTCCTTTCTTAATCATGCATGTTAGGCCCTATTTTCAATAATATAAATATGGATTCTTGACACTTACTGGATTTGTGATGCAAGAGGGTTTTAAGGATTTTTTTTGAAAGCTTACAAACTTGGCCAAAAATTACCCCAAATTAGAAAGTATAATCTTTATAGAGAGTGATGGAAATTAGGGGAAATAGGGAGTTAAATTATTAAAGTGGCCGTGATCGCAGACACCCATGTCGCCATGATTGATCTTGGGGACCGCAATTACAGACACCTGCGTTACTACAATCACACTTAGGGACCGTGATCGTGGTAACTGAGAGCAGATCTACTTCCTGTTTTCCCCTATTTAGTTGTTTACTCAATTTTCATAAATTTTAACCTGTTCAGTTTTCAATGTAGAATTACACACTTTCCCCTTTCCAAGATCATCCAATGTACTCCATAGTGACATAAATGCATGGGTTATTCATATGCAAAAGATAACATCTATCCTACAAAAACATAACGAAAAGGATACAAGCCACTCTCATGGAATTTATGGGTTGTCTCCTACCTATCGCCTTAGTTATCATCGTGCCACGCCGTATTCCTTCCTTCATTCTCAAGGTGGGTCTTCAAAACGCTCCTCATTATTTTTATCTCTCTCCAAATATACTACGATAACAACTTGGAGCTCTGCAGTTAGCTTTTTTGTCTTACGTATTTTTGAAGAAATCTCATCCTCTTGAACCTTAAACTTTATTTCCCCCATCTCTAAATCGACAATGGCCCTTCTAGTGGACAAGAAAGGACGAGCAAGGATAATAGGTACCTCTTGGTCCATTTCACATTCCAATACTATAAAGTCCACTAGGAGTATAAAATTATCCACTTTAACAAAAACATCAAACAAAATTCCCTCCGACCTTTTGATAGTTTGATCTGCCATGAGAAGTCACATAGAGGTCGGTGCAGGGGTATCCCATCTAAGATTCTTGTCGATGATAAAGGGCATAAAGTTGATGCTTGCATCAAGGTTACATAGAGCTTTTGTAAAATCATGTGTCCCAACTATGCAAGGAATGGTTAACGCTCTAGGGTGTCGTTCTTTTATGTAACCTTACTATCCATGATAGCACCACACCCATGAGTTACCTAAAAGGTGTCCCCTTCATCAAGTTTCTTCTTGGACATCAACTTTTTCATTAGCTTAGTGTATCCCGAGATCTCTTGGATCGCCTTGAGCAACGGGATGTTTATCTATAGATTGATAAATTTTACCATGAACATTCTCAATTTGTCAACTTCTATTTTATGCAATCATTGAGGGAACGGGGGAAGAACTTGTATTGTGGGCCTTGCTTCACTTTGTGGCTTGTTAATCTTAACCACTTCTTTGTCACTTTCATCGGTTTCCCTCTCATCATCTCCTTCTTAACTTTGAGGTAACACCTCCTTTGCCTTCACTTTGGGCATTTTCTCAATAAAGTCTCCTTAGAGGGTCTATCAAGGGTCTTTCCACTCCTTGTGATAATTGCTAGAACTTGGGAATCATTATTTGGATTAGCAATTATGTTACTAAGGAGTCCACCTCTGCGCCTAACTTTTAGTTGAGAGGATGTTTTCCCGACTTGGGTCTCCAATTGCTTAATGGAGGCAAAGTGAGAAACCACAGTTTGGGAAAGTTGTGAAAAGTCACCTTTCAAATCACGGACCATTATTCCTATATCTTCCAATCTATTCAATGTTCTTGCTAACATATCCTCGGTCTTTAATTTTTTGGGGTCAATTACACTTGACTCCTTGGCCTTGGCTCGCTCAGGAGGGGGAACATAATGGTCATAATCGCATTCCCAATCTCTTCAATCTCTATCCCTCTCACGGTCTATCCAACCTTGGTTTCCACTTTTCCTTTGATAAAGAGGGAACCCCCAAGTAGTTAGGCAAATATCGAATTTCCTCATCTAACTTCTTTTCTTCTTCATCATCTTCATAAGATTTTTATGATATGGAATCTACCACTTTCACGGGTGCACCCATAACATGTTTTGTTAAGTGTTTAAGTTGGGTCATCATTTTTTCCACGTTCTCCTTCTTTTCTTTATTCCGCTTTCTTTATTCATTATCGACCATGGAAGTAGTAGAAGAGATCTTGGGATCTTTGGTTTCTCAGTTATGCCAATCCAGTTTTCCTTTAACACTTCTCTATTCAATAGGAAATATGAGTGGTGGTGCAAATTTAGTAGGGAACTGCCTGCCGCATTATCCACCAACATTTTGTTTAATGGAACAAGGGCATGGTAGAAACTTTTGAGAAGTATCTTCTCTGGGACTTCATGATTTAGGCATTGAGCTAGCTTACCATTAAACCTTTCCCAAGCTTCAAACAACTTCTCTCCATTCATTTGTCAAAAATTCACAATCTCATCTCCCTTTTAAAGAATTTTATTGGTGGGAATACCTATCAAGAAATACTGTATTAAGCTCATCCTGAGATGTAATTGAGCAGGGTGAAAGTGAGCAGAGCTTAAAATTGTCTCTCCCATTAGTGAGAATAGAAAACGGTGAAGCACGATCAATTCTTGGTTAATGTGTGCTATATTGAACAGCGCACACACTTGCACAAAATTCATCAAATGGACATTTGGGTCCTTAAAAGCTTGACCCCCATCCAATCATTTCATTTGCAACATATGAAGCATGACACTTTTAACAGGGAAGACTCTGTTCCCATTAGTTAGTGGGATACGAATTTCATTAGTTTGTCCTACTTTATTTAGTGGGCCCTTATCATCTAGAAGGGTATCAAAGGGGCCCATATTGCTTGGGCTATCATTTATTGCTCTGTTAATACTTTGATTGTCTACAAAAGATCAAAAATAACAATAAGAATAAATTACACCACTCTAGGTATTTCTCTAGTTAGAATCACACCGCACAAGTGAAATCTATATTCCACTTCCCAACAACAGAGCCATATTGATAACGCTCAACTCAGTCCTATGATTTAGGGGTGAGGCGGTTGTTGTTAATAACCCAACTAGAGTTGGGGTCGAATTCACAAGGAGCGAATTATAGACTTCAAGTCCTATGGGTGCTTCAATTACTAAAATATTACCTGGACTGATAATAAACAAGACATGTAAAATAAAATAGAGGGATTAGTTTGCAATGATTTTTGACTACCAATGCACGAATAAGATACATTTTTGTTTGAAATCAAGATTTGAAGAGATCTTCGGATTATGTCTAATTAAAGGTAAAACATGCTAGTTGTTGATAGTTTCACATGAAACTTACTTGTTAAATAAAAGAGAGGCTATGTCTATAGAAATTATGGCCAATCTATCAATAAAACCAAAACGATTTCACCCATTGGCTCTTTTGAGCACCTAGGAAGTGTACAATTTATAATCACCCAAAACCTCAATCAAGCATCCCTATTTCTAGGATAATTCTCTTGACATGAATTACAGTCCAATCAAATTTATTTCTAAGATTTTAAAAGGTAGTAAACCATAGACTTAATTGTCCACCATTACCTTGTCCCCCTATAACCCTCTTTCAAGAATGTTATGGGTTACCTTAAATTCACCTTCATCCCTCTTTCAAGGATGATGAAGGGGTTTTAGAGTTTGGGGTTTTCACCTATCAAACCCATTTGGAGATTTGGGGTTTTCACCAATCAAATTCCTACTCATTAACTCAAGAAATGGTGGAATCCATACTCAACAACTAAAAATCATGCAAATAAAACAATACCCATACACAATTACACTTTAATTCAACATAATCCCAAGACTAAATTACTTAGCTACTAATGAAGAAAGTAAAGAGAGATATAACATAAGGATTATCAAAAACATTCATTCTTCACAAAATTACTAGGAAATTAAGCCTCCACAATTAGTTACACACTTTTCCAATTAGGGTGTCTTGCTTTTCAAAACCAATAATATCTATAAGGTAAGCAATAACCAAAGATGAAAGGGTTTTTGCCTATATATGATTTGGGATTCGTCTATGAGATTTTAAAAATCTGTCCTTGGGAATAATCCTTCTAAACCATGATCGCCCAGGTTTGACCGTGACTGCAGCTACGCGACCGTGGTTGTGCTGCACGACCATATTTTGCTAACTATTTTTACTGACCACAACCGCGGCCTGAGGACCACGGTCATGGTAACTGAGGATGAAATGATCTCAGTCTTCCACTTCACTCTTCTTTCCTCCCATTTTTTCCTTTTAAGCTCCATTCCACATCTTTTCTCATTCTCAACTATATACCTGCAAAAGGTAAAGATTAGTGCATTAAATAACAATTGTGTCTCATTTAACTTTACAAACATGGTAGTGCACATAAATAGTTAGTGCGAATGAGTGGTAAAATCACCACTCATAAAATAACTTCCAAAAATGTGATGAGAATGGAGTACCGTGATCTGAAATGATAGAAAAGGAGCACCATGCGACTTGACAAGGCCAACACAAGAATCATAACGATACACTACAAAGCCCTTATTCTCTTAGGTAGGGTCAAAACTGGAACTGAAGTCAACTTATACTTCAACATTTCAAAACTACCATCACACACATCCGACCACAAGAACTTGAAATTCTTCTAGGAGAACTTAGTCAATGGGGAAACTTTAGTAGACAAACTTTCCACAAATTTCCGATAGTAGTCGACTAAACCCAAGAAGCTTCGAATATCGATTGGAGTCGCAAGGCTAGGCAACTTCTTACCCACTAAAACCTTTTCTGCATCTACCATGATCCCCTCACTAGAGATAACATGACCAAGAAAAGTTACAACCTTCAACCAACACTCACATTTAGAGAACTTGACGTAGAAAAACTGATCCTTCAAGGTCTACAGCATAGCATAGAAGTGATCGACATTATATGCCTCACTCTTAGAGTATATCAAGATGACATTAATGAATACAATGACAAACAAATCCAAAAACTAATGAAAGACCCAATTCATTAAATCCAGGAATGTCGATGGGGCATTGGTCAACCCAACAAACATAACCATGAACTCATAGTGACCATACCAAGTTTTGAAGGTATTCTTATGGATATCCACTTCCCTAATATTAAGATATTGATAACCCGACCTAAGGTTAATCATTGAGAAATACTTCTCACCTTGAAGTTGATAAAAAAAGTCATTGATCCTAGGAAGAGGAAATTTTGGTCTTTATATTCACCTTATTTACATGACAATAATCAATACACATCCAAAGGGAACCATCCTTCTTACATAGGAATAACACACGGCCACCTCAAGGAAAAACACTAGGATGAATAAACCCTTTATCTAAGAGAACCTTTAATTGCTCCTTAAGCTACTTCAACTCAACCAGATCCATCCTATGAGGAGGGATAGAGATAGGATTAGTGTCTGAAATAAAATTTATCCTAAAATCAATTTCTCTATCGGGACAAATACCAGGGAGATCATCAGGGAAAACCTCGAGAAACACATTAACCATAAGGATAGATTCTATCGAAGGACCTTTGAAGTTAGAATCCTTAACCCAAATCAAATGATACAAACATCCTTTGGAAATCAACTTTCGGGCTCTAAGATATGAGATTAACCTCCCTTTATTCACTTAAGAACCCCCTTTCCATTCAATGGACAATGCATTAGGGAATCTAAACATGACCTTATGGGTCCAAAAATCATAGGAAGAAAAACAACAATGCAACTAATCTATCCCTAATATGACATCAAAGTCAACCATATCTAACTTTATCAAGTCCACAAGAGTTTCTCTACCACTAACAGATACCACACACCCCTTATAGACTTTTTAGAAATCACAAAGTAGACAATTAGGGTAGATATAGAAAAAAGAAAACTCAGTACCAAAGCCATGATGCAAAGCAATAAATGGGTCACATAAGAAAGGGTGGACCCTTGATAAAGTAAACAGTGCACATCACAGGAGAAGAGTTTTAACATATCTGTAATGATTTTCGGAGATGCCTCAGAATCCTAAAGAAATGCAAAAGGATATAACCAATTTTGGCCAGTACCGATACCAGAAGCAAAATCAGATACAGAAGAAGCATCTCTTTGGTTTATGAGTCGATGAAGAGGCAACCGGGACCTTGTTAGCCTCAGAAGCCATTCTAACATGATATTCATTCTGCATGTGACTAATCTGACCATAATAAAAACATTTGTTCATTCTTTTCTCATAGAACCCATGATGCGACCACCCATAAAATTTACAAGAAGGGTAGGATAAAGTCGACTAAGCCTCACTAGCTAGAGATTGGGCATTCTATGCTCGGGATCCAACATTATGCTGTGACCAATGATCACCCAATGACTTCAGATAAGGAACACTAGCTATGGAGAAATAAAAAAAGTCCCCTACATTTTGTTTGGAGAACCACAATCTCTACCACTTTGCTCAAAAGACTTAATTTCTTCCTCTGCCTCTCACTAAACTCTATATGCATCTTTTTATCTTCCTCCTCTTGCTACATCTACACCACCAACCTAGAGATTTCTATGTCCTGGATCAATAATTAGCCTTACTCTCATGGATTAACACATGAGATAGTCCCGAAGGAAACTTAGCATTTTAGCCCTCATACTAGAGACAAACTCAAAATCATACCTATACAACTGATGAAATTTTAAGGCATACTCCTTGATAGGTATCCTACATTGCTTTAAATTCACAAAATCTACCACTTTTTCCTCCCTTAACTCCTGAGGAAAGAAGTGATCTAGAAATCCACTAGATAAATCATAAGACCCCACAAAATTCTTAGCTTAATTCAACCCCTTAAGCTTATTAAGGGGTCCTAGACTTAGAAAATTCTAGCCAAGTATTCAGACTTAGTGTTATTGTAGCCTTTGAAAGTTGGAAATTTTATTTTGCAACATTTACGTCCATTAAATATGGATATTTGAGTTAATTCATGATCAAGAATGTCAATAGGTGTTTCTAGAAAAGTTTTGGATTTTTCAAACCTTAGTTAGATCATATTTGAATGATCAAAATAGTGAGTCGATGTAATTATGATGCGTTGCATCGTATATCATGTCGATAAATAATTGTTTCCTCAGCTCGGTGCAATTTCTAGTGAATCAATGCGGCCTTGATGCAACGCGTTGGCTATCGTATCGATGCAAACAACACGATGTATCAGCCTGCCCGTCGATGATTCAAGTTTTTAGTATTTAAAAGGACGCATCCTCGGAGTTAATTAAGTCTTTTTCCCACACCCTTCAGCCCATATAACATGAAATTTAGCCCTCTTTTAGCGAGTTAAATTCATTCTTTCATAATTTTCTCAAGAATAAAACCCTAGGTGAATTAAATTCAAATTCAAGGATCAAGATTCCACCGTAAATTTTAATGAATTCAAAGACTAAGGTATGTGAAGAGTTCATCCAAGGGTTTCTTCAACACTTGAAGTCTAAGAAACACTTTTAAAGTTTATATAGAGTGATTTCATGATTCCATGATTTGAATTAAAGTGTATTCATGATTTATTAGAAAATTCATGTAGAGTTAATTGATATGTGCGCTTTATCATATGAATCCATATTAAACCTCTTGGGATTATGTGATTGGAATTGAATCATGATGCCCACATATTGTGTTGGTATTATATGCATATATTATGTCCCACAAGTGTTTGATGAATTATCCATGTGAGTTAAATAGTGAAATTATATCATGTTAGCATGTATACAAGTTCATGTCATGCAAGGGTTTGGTTGAATGCCCAAATGAATGAATGATGACTAAGTAGTTAGTTACCGTGTCTCTTGATTATGCCATTTATTTTAAGTTTATGCTTTCGAGTCCTGGGGGTATTAAATACCCCATAATTTAGCTGTTTGTCTAGAGCCATGGTCAGTCACAGAGTAGAATCAGTCATGTCACGATCAGTAGAATTTACTCAGTTATAAAAAAATAGGAAAACTCAGTGAACTTAGAATCAATCCAGTTCAATTTAGTAAAAACTTAGTTCAGTTCAGTTATACAATATGATAAGTAACAGTTAAGTTTAGCCTAGTACAATTTAGAATTCAGTCTTGTGTCTATTCAGTTGGGAGTAGGATTCAACACCGAGTAAACCCAAGGATGGGGACTCACCTACTAGTAGAGGGTGAAATCCATAGTAGCAGTCCTTGCATTCCAGAACTACGTAGCCAGCATAGGTTGAGACATCAACCTCCCAATTGAGAATTGATAAGGTGATCTACCGCCAGTTCAGGGTACTACCATTCTCATTTAGAGTACCTGCTAGATGAGGGTGACTGAACATTTTTCCTTACCCATGGCACGATATTGATACCCCTCCAACTCGAGTTGTAGATTGGACCCTAAATTAGTTAGAGAAGGGGTTTGTCGGTTAGATAATTACTTCCCACATTATCAGTTTTAGATTCAGTCTCATTATGGATCTCAGTTTAGTTTTACAGATTTACAACTGTCAAACACAGTCACTCAACTCAGTACGGTACTTAGTATAGTTCCGCAGAATCAAAACTATCAAATACAGTTATTCAATTACTGGTAATCCAGTATTTAGTATTATTACGATCTTAGTACAGTTTTTCATATTTATACATGTACTCTCATTCTGTCATATTCATGATATTCAGTTAGTATTGTTCATGCATATGAAACTATGCATTTTTGTCTACCTCACTGAGCATACCAGTACATTCAATGTATGGACGCATGCTTTTATTTTGTGCTATGATGTCTTATATCACAGGTTCAGCTCTCGAGCACTCTTAGCTGTTCAGACTCTCAACGTACAGAGTTGGTGGTGAGTCCTCATAGTTTGAGGAAATGATTATTTATTTTAACATTTTCATTTATTTTCAGTAGTCACAGTTAGTTGATGACTTATCCCATCAACTCCACAGTTCAGACAGTTTTGAGGCTTTTCAGACTAGAGTATTTTGAGAGAGTTGTTTAGTTTTTAGTATTGATGTTTAGTTTTGGTATTGCTTTGGTATTGTGATACCATATTCATTATTATTTATAGTATTGAACCTTATGGCCAACTTTTTGCCTATTTTCCACATATTTACCATATTATTATTTAGTTATTATAGTAGGTAATAGTCATGGGTTAGCTTGTGGTCCTTCGAGATTATGAGTACCATGTAGCATCTGCGGTATAGAATCGATGCATTATAAACTTAGTATCGAAGCCTAAGGTTCAAAATAGTCCTAGGAAGTCTAAAAGTCGTATCTAGTAGAGTCTTGTGCATGGGTGTTTTGCACGCCACACTTATGGATAGGAGGCTATAAGATGTTTTAAGAAAAAGTTTCCCTTCTTTCAGTATTCATATTGTGTGAGTAAGAATGAGCTCCAATTAAAGTCTTAGTCTAATCCTTTCTCTTCCGTTTATAGAAATATGGCTCCAAAGAGGACAAAGAATGAGGAACAGGAGCCCAACTGACGAACATGTCTCCTACGCTGAGTTCAAAGTAATATTTACCACCCCAAATCATTCTGTGGTAGGCCAGAATAAATGCCTAACTACCGTTTTGGCCAACCCAGTGGCCAATACTGCTGCTTCCAGGATTTGAGACCACCCGAATGAACCCTCCATCATTTATCGGGTCTAAGTCAGATGAGGACCCTCAGAAATTTCTTGATAAGGTGCAAAAGGTTACTGATATTATTGCGGTGATCACGATTGAGAGTGCTGATTTGGCCGCATATCAGTTGCAGGATATGGCTCACTCATGGTTTAAACTATGGAAATTAGAGATGGCCGTAAATGTAGGGCCCATAGAGTGGGAAGAGTTTTCCACTGCTTTTCTGGATATGTTCTTCCCACTGGAGTTGAGGAAAGTAAAGGTTTTGGAATTTATTAATCTGAAGTAGGAATATGACAGTGAAAGAGTGTTATCTCAAGTTTACTCAATTAGCTAGATATGCACCTTATGTGGTGGCAGACAACAGATCCCGAATGAGTAAGTTTGTGTCAGGGGTGTCTACCAGTGTCGTCAAGGAGTGTAGGAACTCAATGCTTATTAAAGAGATTGACCTATCAACACTTATGGTCTATGCTCAGCTGATAGAGGAGGCCAAGAATAATAAGAAGGAGAGGGAGATCAAGAGAGCTAGAATAGGTAGTTTCAAATTAGCTCAACCTAAGTCAGAGGGTGGGAATCATTCTCAGTTCCTCCAAAAATATTTAGTCCCAGCTCCATCCTCAGCTAGTTCTCCCTTGCTAAAATTTAGAGACGACAATAGGGATAGGGTACCAGGCCCTAAACCTCAGGGCAGTGTTAGTAGTGCCCCAATCCACTTTGTCAGAAGTATGGCAGAAACCCCTAGTGTATCTGTAGAGTGGGTTGCGATATGTGTTCCAGTGTGGCAAGCTAGGCCATAGAGTCATAGATTGTCCCCAGTTAGGTTCTCAAGGTCAGAATAACCATCCCCAAGCTTAGTCTAGTCGCCCGAATTAGTAGGGTGCTACTTTCAGTGCCACCAGTGGGCAGTGCCCAAACAGACTCTATGCTCTTCAGTCTCGATAGGTTTAGAATATTTCTCTTGATGTGTTCACTGGTACGTTACAAGTTTTCCATTTTCATGTTTATGCTTTGTCATATCACGGATCTCCCTTGTCCTTAGTTACTCCATATATAGTACTTGATTTCGGAGTCAGTCCTAAAATTCTAGTAGAGCCTTTCTCATTCTCAACCCTAGTGGGTAAATTCATTATAGCAAGACGGGTACACAGGAACTACTCGGTTATGATATATTAGAAAATAACTTTAGCAGATTTAGTCAAATTAGAGATGACTTATTTTGATATCATTGTCGGTATAGATTGGCTTCATCCCTGCTATGCCTCAGTCGACTGTAAAAATAAAATTGTCCTATTTTAGTTTATAAATGAACCCATCCTAGAGTAGAGGGGTAGTACTTCAGCACTTAAGGGTCAGCTTGTTTCTTACCATACGGCTAGAAAAATGATATCTAAGAGATGTATGTGTCTACTATCTCGTTTAAGTCCAGGAATCTAGTTTAGAAACCCCTACTCTTGAGTCAGTGTCAGTAACATATAAATTCCCATATGTGTTTCTCGACCATCTGTTTGGATTTTCTCCCGAAAAGGAAATTGATTTCAAAATCGATCGTCTTCCAGATACTCAACCCATATCTATTCCACCATATATAATGGATTCAGCAGAACTCAAAGAATTAAAAGAGCAGTTA
This sequence comes from Capsicum annuum, assembly GCF_002878395.1. NCBI lineage: Eukaryota > Viridiplantae > Streptophyta > Magnoliopsida > Solanales > Solanaceae > Capsicum > Capsicum annuum. The sequence continues at coordinate 92,095,766 of NC_061116.1, read as the reverse complement.
AAGGATCTCCTAGATAAGGGATTCATCAGGCCTAGTGTGTCCCCGTGGGGTGTACCAGTTTTATTCATGTGTAAGAAAGATAGTTTCCTCAGTACGTGTATTGACTATCATCAGTTAAATAAATAAATGGTAAAGAATAAGTACCCATCTCCCAGAATCAATGACATATTTTACCAAATTTAAGGTCTCAGTTACTTCTCTAAGGTAGACCTCAGATCAGGCTATCATCAGCGTAGAGTCAGGGAGTATGGAATCCTAAAAATAGCTTTCAGAACTTGGTATGGTCACTTCAAATTCTTATTCATGTCCTTTGGTCCTTCCAATGCTCCAGTAGCCTTCATAGACTTGATGAACCGTTTGTTGACGCAGTATTTGGAAATATTCCTTATAGTCTTCATAGATGACATTCTTATCTACTCTTACAGTGAACATGATCATGTAGACCATCTTAGAATAGTATTATAGACTCTAAAAAATCATCAGTTTTTTGCCAAATTCAGTAAGGGCAAATTTTGGTTAAGGTCAGTAGCTTTCCTTGCTAATATCATTTCTGGTGATGGAAATAGAGTTGGTCCCCAAAAAATCAAATTAGTGAGTAACTAGACCAGGGTCATATCTCAGTCAGGTATCAAGAGTTTTTTAGGTTTGGCTGGCTATTATCGATGGTTCGTTAAGGGATTTTCATCTATTTCATCACCTATGTCCAGATTAACTTATAAGAAAGTCAAGTTCCAGTGGTTAGATTCTTATGATAAGAGTTTTCAAAAGTTGAAGACTCGACTTACTATAGCTCTAGTATTGACCTTACCAGATGGTTTAGATGACTTTGTGGTGTATGACGATGCCTCCAGAGTTGGCTTGGAGTATGTTCTGATGTAGAGATATATGGTCATAGCCTATACCTTTAGGAAGCTTAAACCCTATTAAAAAAATTATCGTACTCATGATCTTGAGCTAGAACAACTAGTGTTTGCCTTAAAGATTTTGGTGGCACTATTTGTATAGAGTTTATGTGGATGTATTTACAGACTACAAGAGCCTGCCGTATGTATTCTCTCAGAATGACCTAAACCTCTGTCAAAGAAGGTAGTTGGATTTGTTGAAAGATTATGATATGAGTATCCTATACCATTTGGGCATGGCCAATATAATGGCCGGCGCTCTCAGTAGAATGTCTATGGGTAGTATTACTCATGTTGAGGATAGTAAGAAGAAGTTAGCTCAGCAAGTTCATTAGATAGCCTGACTAGGTGTTCGCTTAGTTGATTCAGTAGAAGGTAGTGTATAGGTGCAGAGTAGTTTAGAATCATCATTAGTTTCTAAAGTGAAGGACAAGTAGGATACAGATCCTAGTCTAGTCAAGTTGAAAGAATCAGTCAGAGATCAAAAGGTAGAGGTTTTATCCTAAGGGGGAGATGGTGTTTTGCATTATCTGGGTCAACTATGTGTGCCAGACGTAGATAACTTGAGACAGTGAATTCTTGTAAAAGTGCATGGTGCGCGATACTCTATTCATCCAAGGACAACTAAGATGTACCATGATTTACGGGAGATCTATTAGTGGTGTGAGATGAAGAGATATATCGCAGAGTTTATGGCTAAGTGCTCAACATGTCAGCAAGTTAAGATTGAGCCTCAGTTATCTAGTGGGTCCATGCAGGAGTTCAGCATTCCCACCTGGAAATGGGAAGAAGTGCACATAGACTTTGTGATGGGTTTTCCTCGTACTCATCATCAGCATAATTATATTTGGGTCATTGTAGATAGAATGACCAAATCAACTTATTTCCAACCAGTCCATACCTCTTACTAAGTCGAGAATTACGCCAAACTCTATCTCAGGGAGTTAGTGTGATTTCACGGTATTCTGTTGTCCATCATCTAAGATACAGGTACCCAGTTCACCTCTCATTTCTGGAAAGCATTTCAAAAGGGTCTTGGTACCCGAGTTCACCTCATTATAGATTTTCACCCTAAGACAGATGGTTAAACAGAAAGGACCATTCGTAAGACTTTAGAGGATATGTTGCAAGCATGTGCGATATATTTTGAAGGTGGTTGGGATGACCACTTTTCTTTGATTGAGTTCACATAAAACAACGGCTATAATTCCATTATTCAGATGGCTCTGTTTGAGACACTTTATTGGACGAGGTAAAGATATCTCATTGGTTAGTTTGAAGTGGGTGAGGCCGTAGTGGTAGGGCTTGACTTGGTATATGATACCTTAGAGAAAGTTCAGTTAATTAGGGAAAGGCTTAAGATCGCTCAGAGCATATAAAAATCAAACGCAGATACTCATAGAAAGGATCTCGAGTTCGAGATTGGTGACTATGTGTACTTGAAAATCTCTCCTATAAAAGGAGTGAATTATTTTGGAAAGAAGTGGAAGCTTAGTCCCTGATATGTCGGTCCTTACCAAATTCTTAGCTATTTTAGAAAGGAAGCTTACGAGCTTGAGTTTTCTTCAGATCTATCTTCAGTCCATCTAGTGTTTCATGTCTCCTCGCTAAATAAATTCATAGGTGACCCATCAGCTATAGTCCCTATAGAGGGCATAGATGTTCAGAACAACCTTTCTTACGAAGAGATTCCAGTTGAAATCCTTGATTATCAGATTCACAGACTGAGGAGCAATGTAGTTCCTCTAGTCAAAGTTCTTTGGAGGAATCAGTCCATTGAGGGAGATACTTAGGAAGTAGAAGCAGATATGCGGACGAAGTATCCTCACCTCTTTTTCGTAAACTCAGATTTAGCTCAAGGTAATAGTTTTTCTTAAGCTTATTTAGTTTCATGCTCAGATTTTCCATTAGAAACTTGGTATCAGTTACCATTGCATATTCAGTCATATATTTAGGAGTCAGTTCAGTCATGTATTCATGCATCAGATATGCATGTTCAGTTTAAAATTCATTATGTTGGTAATAGCAATCAGATAATCATGTTTTAGATTTTCATGTTTTGTATGTAAGTTCAGTCTACCCATCCTCTCAGCTTAGTCAGTCTCATTCGAGGATGAATATTCCTAAGAGGGAGATATATTAAGACCCCACAAAATTCTTAGCTTAATTCAGTCCGTTAAGCTTGTTAAGGGATCCAATTTTAGAAAATTCTAGCTAAGTATTTAGACTCAAAAAATTCTAGCTAAGTATTCATACTTATTGTTATTTTAGCCATTGAAAGTTGGCAATTTTGTTTTGCAACCTGTACGTCCATTAAATGTTGATATTCGAGTTAATTCATGATCAGAAATTTCAATAGGTGTTTCTGAACGAGTTTTGAATTTTTCGGACCTCCTTTAGATCATGTTTGAATGACCAAAATAGTGAGGCGATGCAATCTTGACGCATCGCATCATCCATCACATGGACAGATAATTTTTCCCTTATCTCAGTGCAATTTCTAGTGAATTATACAGACTTGACATGATGCACTGGCCATCTCGTCGATGTCAATGACGTGGCGCATCGGCCTGCACGATGATGATTCAATTTTTCAGTAAATAAAAGGTCGCGTCCTCAGGGTTAATTAAGTATTTTTCCCATGCCCTTCAGCCCCCATAGCCCTCTTTTTGTAAGTTATATTCATTCTTTCACAAATTGCTCAAGAACAAAACCCCAGGTAAATTAAATTAAAATTCAAGGCTCAAGATTCCACCGTTAATTTTCTAGAATTCACGAACTAAGGTATGTGAAGTGTTCATCCAAGGGTTCCATCCACCCTTGGAGTCCAAGAAACTCTTTTAAATTTCATGTAAAGTATTTCATGATTTAAATTAAAGTGTATTATGCATGACTTGTTGCAAGATTCATGTATAGTTAATTGATATGTGTGGTTTATCTTATGAATCCATGTTGAAACTCTTGGAATTGTGTAATTGGAATTGAATCATGATATCTACATGTTGTGTTAGTATTATATGCATATGTTGTGCCCCAAAAGTGTTTGATGAATTGTCCATTTGAGTTGAATAGTGAAATTATATCATGTTAGTATATATGCAAGTTCATATCATATTAGGGTTTGCTTGGTTTCCCAAATGAATGAATGATGACTAAGTAGTTAGTTACCATGTCTCAAGATTATGCCATGTCTTTTAAGTTTATGCTATCAAGTCTTGGGGGTATTTAATAAGTGACAATTTAGCTACTTGTCTAGAGCCATGGTCAGTCAAAGAGTAGAACCAGTCATGTCTAAATTAGTCGAATAAAGTTAGTTATAGAATGGAGGAAAACTTAGTGAACTCAGAATCAGTCCAATTTAGTTTAGTAGAAAAACGAGTTCAGTTCAGTTATATAGTACGATCAGTAACAGTTCAGTCTAGCCCAGTACAATTTAGAATTCAATCCAGTGTCTATTTAGTTTGGAGTAGGATTCAACACTGAGTGAACCAAAGGATGGGGACTCACTAACTAGTAGAGGGTGAAATCCTTAGAAGCAGTCCTTCCATTCCAGAAGTACGTAGCAAACACAGGTTGAGACATCAACCTTCCAGTTGAGGGTTGATGAGGTGATCTACCTGCCAGTTGAGGGTACCACCATTCTCGTTTAGAGTACCTGATAGATGAGAATAACTTAGCACTTGTCCTTACCCATGGAACGACATTGACACCCTTCCAAATGGGGTTATAGATTGGACACTAAATCAGTTAGAAAAGGGGCATGTCAGTTAGATGATTACTTCCCACAGTCTTAGTTATAGATTTAGGCTCAGTGTGGAACTCAGTTCAATTCTGCAGATTTAGGACTGTCAAACACAGTCACTTTGCTCAATACGAGACTCAGTATAGTTCCATAAAATCAAAACAGTTAGATACAGTCATTCAATTACCATTAATCTAGTATTCAGTGTTAATACGATATTAGTATAGTTTACATATTCATGTATGTGTTCTCATTTAGCCATACTCATGATATTCAGTTATTATTGTTCATGCATCTGAACCGATGCATTTCAGCCTACTTCACTGAGCATACTAGTACATTCAAAGTACTGACGCATGTTTTTCTTTTATGCTATCATATCTTATATTATAGGTTCAGATGCATAGGCTCCCGAGCACCCTAGCAGTTGCTCCCGAGCATCCTTGCATTTCAGACTCTCAACATACAGAGGTGTTGGTGACTCCTCATAGTTCGAGGAGATGATTATTTATTTAAACATTTCTGTTCATTTTCAGTAGTCGAAGTTAGCTGGGGACTTGTCCCATCAACTCCACAGTTCAGATAGTTTAGAGGCTTTTCAGACTAGAGTATTTTGAGACAGTTGTTTAGTATTCAGTATTGATATTCAGTTATGGTATTGTGATACCATATCTAATATTATTTACAATATTGAACCTTTTGGCCATCTTTCTGCCTATTTTCCACATAATTACAAAATTATTATTAAGTTGTTACAGTAGGCACTAGTCATGGATTAGCTTATGGTCCTTCAAGATTATGAGCATCGTGTAGCATTTGGGGTACAAACTTGGGGCGTTACACAAATCCGCCCAAAAGGAAGAACCAGTATCCTCTCCCCTTGATTATTCCCACTCTTTGTACCATTGGTACGCCAAATCTTTTAGTTATTAGGTATCAAACTCAACACCTTCTACCGCTAAATCATGCATAATCCAGAAGATCTTCTCTATTTCATCAATAAAATTTAAAGGATCCTCCTCGACCTTTGTACTCGTAAACATAATAGGATGCAACCTCATAAATTGGCCAACCGTTGTGGCATCAGAAGAAGAAGTAACAGGAACACTAAGAGCTACCAACTAAGTCAATAGGTTAATGAAACGATGGAACTAAGCATTGGTAGCCTCCCTTAGAGGCAACTGAGCACGAGTATCGCCCTCAGGAGTAGGATTAGTAAGGACAGGTGGAACCCTATAAGGACAGTCAGATGTCGTGACCCTTAATCGGGTCTAGAATCTAGAGGTAGAGTGCGTCCTATCAACATTGTCCCCAATTAGGATAGAGTAGTTTGTATAGACATCAGATCTTCTTGAGGGCATGATCTAAAAGACAAGCGAACAACAATCAGAAGAGTCAAGACCTTAGAATCGATAGCTCAAAATAAGACTGTAAGAAAGTGAAGTATTCTTAAATGTCTCATAGCATCTCTCATAAGTGAGTTGCACTACACAACCATAAAAGACACTTTACTTGTCATGACTTTATGGACACAACTGACCATGAATGTAGGCTCTGATACTAACTTAACATAACCCAAACCAAGGCCTTATCGTAATAGGCATATCAAGATGAAAAAAGATCGAAGATCACCCCTCTACCCAATTCAACCAACTAATATTGTAAAACCTGATAAGATCCTAGCTAAATCCAGCTCACCATTATATGCAAAAAGGGTCCAAGAGTTATAAATTTCACTAAGTGTTAGGACTTAGTGATTTCTAAAGCCCCTTAAACTTCTATGATTTTAATTTTGACCTTCCTGGCCTTAGAGAATTTATTTTAAAGTTGATTCATGATCGAGGATGTCAAAAGTACTTCTCAGGTGAGTTTCCGAATTTTTGGACTAGCATAAGGGAATATTTGGTGGTCTAAAATAGTAACATCACAGGTAGGGATGACAATGGTACGGTGCGGTGCAAGTATGATAGGAGTTTTTTTGAAACTCTCAAATTTTAAAGCCGCCTGACACCACACCACATCACCTTCAAACTAACATAAACCTGTCCTGCATTCATAACCGCACATACCCGCTCCGCCCCACCCCACATTTTTTCTTTTTTCCTTTTTAAAAAATTTATAACTCTACTAAAAACCATAATATTTTCAATACAAGGAACTAGTAACAAACAATTTATATTATATCACTTTTCACTAAGGAATTATCAGAAAAGTATCACGTGTACAATTAAAGATCAAATTTTCATTAAGATGAATAAAGAAATTTAGAAATTTATAAAATTGTGTATTTGTAGTGTTATAAAATTTGTTTAAAGCATCATAAAATTTTAAGTGAAGAATACATATAATTTTATATAGATTTATGAGAATAATACTAATTTTTAACTTTTTTTTGGTTAAACCCGCATATACCCACAACCCGCCCCGCCTCGCCCGGCCTCGTACCATTTAAAAAAAAAAAATTCTTAAAATCTCCCCACACTTGCACCATACCTAAATAGTCTAGAACTAACACCGCACCACAGAGCCTAAAACCCACACCGCTCTATGCCCGCATCGCCCCATTGCTATCCCTAATCACAGGGATAAGCCCACGGTGCACCACAATAATGCCCACGGCACCTACTTCAATGAACCGTACTAGAGCCCATGGTGCATTCCCCATCCTCGTCTCTCAATTTTTCCAACTTTTGTTCTTATTTTTACAAGGGCAATTGGGTCTTTTCCCTTCTCCTAATTGGTCCATAACATGGGATTAAGGGTCCCAACAAAATAAGTTGTCATCTTATTTTTTAAATTCACTCAAAAGGAAGCATTATATCTCAAGAAAAAACCTTAGCCTCTTCAAAAGAAACAAGGGTTTCAAGCTTAATTTTCAAGAAATCATAAAGAACTTTCACCAATTTATCAATTAAGGTATGTTTGATGTTCATCCGTGGGCTTTCACCCATGGTGTCCAAGAATCCATTTTTAAGTTTTAAATAATGATTTTTTTACATGTTATTATGAATTTTATCCATGAAGCTCATATGAACTTTGATTTTGAATCATGTTTACCATTTTTTTTCATTACAACTATCGCTTGACACATTTGAATGATTACTATTCATGTTTTAAATTCTTAACCAAGGATTTTAATATAGAAATTATGCTACTGTCATATATTTTAACTATTCCCATGCTTTAAATCATGCCCCTCGTGTGTTTGATGAAATTCCAAAGAGATGAATTTTCAATAATGATCCCTATTATGATTTGTAAAGCTATATATGTACTTATTCATACTTTTATTTAGTGATGGGGGCTATGAATACCTAAAATATAGATGTTTACTTAGTCTTAGTACCTTTCAGAATGGTTTTAGATACGTATGAGCATTACTTATTTCGTCAGTTATCATAATAAGTTAAACTTAGATTTGTTTAGTAATCAGAGTCAGTTTAGTTTGGAGTAGGATTTGGCACCAAGCAAAGCTAGGGATGGGGGATCACTTGCCAGTAGAGTGTGTGACTCATAGTAGCAATCCCTGCATTCTAGAACTACGTAGCCAGCGTAGGTTTGAGATGTTAACCAGCTAGTTAAGGGATTGACACATATATCACAAGGTCACCTGCCAGTAAAGGGTTATTCTTTAGTCCTTCGGGACTTCACTTTAGTGGATCCACCAACTATTGTTAATACCCTTGGCACGATATTAAAACCCTTCTATCTGGGGTTATAGGTTGGACCCTAATTAGCTCAGATCAGGGCATATAGTTTAGATGATACCTCCCACAGTCTCAATTCAGTATTCAGTTCAGGTAAGTTTGACCATTGCATATAGTATCAGTCATTCAGTATTCAACATTTCGATATTTTATTTTATAGATTATTTTGGTATCATATTATATGCTTAGTCATGCATTGGCAGATTTCACCATGTTTTCTGCACTTATATTAAGTTGCCTCATGCTATTTATTCAGTCAGTTATTAATCATGTACGTAAACCCATGCATATCAACCTAACCTTATCTCTCATACCAGTATATTTAAAGAAATAATCATATACTCTATTCTTGTACTATGATGTTGAATATAATAGGTTAAAATTCTTTGGCTCCTGACTACGCATAGACAATTCAGCCTATTGGCAGCACAAGTCATAGTGAGTCCTTATCTGTCGAGGACATGGTAGCTTATTTCAGTTTACTTTAGTATTTTAGTACTTTCTGTCAATTTGTTAGCTGGAGTTAGTTGGTGCCTGTCCCATCAACTTTTTTTAGTCAGTTTTAGAGGCTTTCAGATATTTTAGACAATCAACAGGTTTGTTAATCTTTACAGTTAGATTTTCAGTATGTTCATTCATATTTTTGACTTGACAATTTCATTAAAATAATTTCAGTACTTAAAAACCTTTGGCAGTATTTAGTTATTTCTACACATATGTATTTTATTACAATATTATTCATTTTTCATAGTAGGTACCGATTCATGGGTTAGCTTATGGACTTTGGGGACTGTAAAAACCATTGTCGCAACTAGGAAGTAGCCTCGGGTTATGAAAAATTTGGTATTAGAGTCTAAGGTTTTAATGTATCCTAGGTAGTCTAAAATTCACATTAAGTACAGTCTTCTGCATGGGTGTAAAGCACGCCACACTTATGAACAAATGGCTATAAGATATTTTCGGAAAAGATTCCCTTCTTTCAGCGTTCATGTCGTGCGAAAAAGCATGAGATCTATTTAAACTCTCTTTCTAATTAAATATTCCTTTTGTTTATAGACCATGCCTCCTATAATGAATAATGGATGAAAGAATGGGAACCAGCCCGCACCACTACTCATTTAGGATGATCCCCTAAATAAACATATATCCCGTGCCAAATTAAGAGCTGATCTCATTACCTTAGCTTATTAAGAAACTTCTCATAACTATTAACAGGCTGTTGTCCTATCCAAGCTTATGGTTTGTGATAAGTAGATTAAGGGAGAAGAGCATAGGGAGAAAGAGAAAGAGAGAGTAAGAGGACCAAAATAGGTAGTTTTATGCCAAAGTCAGAGGGTGGCAACCATTACTAGTTTCGTTATAAATTCTTAACCCTAGATCTACCTTAATCTAGTGCACCAGTGCCTAAGTTTAGGAATGACAATTTAGATAGAGCACCAGGATTTAAGTCACATAGTAGTGGAAAAGTGTTCGTACTAATCTGCTTTGCGGAGAATATGGTAGGAATAATCAGGGTATGTGAAAGGTTGAAAGTGGTATGTCTTTTGGGTATGGAAGGCTAGGAAATAGAGTCATAGAATATCCTAAGGTTTTTCATCAGAGTTAGCATAATCGTTTTCCGGTTCCAGTAGGTCGCTTGACTATGTAGGGTGCTGCATCCAGTGCCGCCAGTGGTCAACGCCAGGACAAACTGTATACACCCTAGCCCTAACATGATCAAGAAAGTTCTCCTGATGTGGTTATGGGTACTTGGCATTTAAAAATACTTCTATTTATGATTGATTAGACCCTGGAGCTTTGCTTCTTTTGTAAACCCCTATATAGCTGTCGATTTTGGTATCAGTCTTGAAACACTGGTAGATTACGTCATGTATATCCTCAGTGTAGAACTCTTGGTGAATCTATGATGTTGATATTCTATTTCTCAGGCCTTAGTTAAGTGTCAAGTTATGTATAGTGTTCATTCAAGCTTCAGGTCCTCATGTTCTAACCTTCAGTGACCTTTTCTTATGTCAAGATAGTGATTATGAATAATTGTTTAGGTGGGAGAGAGTAAATGTTTCTTGCTGATGAAAGATTGTTGTATGCTTGTTTTAGAATTCTTTTTCTATGGGATCCTATCTTTAAGGGGATCCCTTTTTTTACAAACATTCATTTTTAACACTTAGGAACATTTGGCACATCACTAATACTTCGTGGCCCCAAACTCACTTCCATTGATCTTTACCACCCCCAACTTAGGGTTTTAGCCTCACATTGCATTTTTAGTTCAAGGAGGGGGTGATTCAAAAGAGGTATAAAAGAATGGTTCACGACTTCTAATGTGTTTGCCAAACAAAGCTCCAAAAGCTCAAAGTGGGTAACTAGTGATTTCCATTATGTATGGGAAGGCTTTTTAGGCTAGAGTGGGTTCCAAATTTACAAAAAAAGCCTGAGATCATTTCCCCAATAAAGTACAACCAAAATTAGTTTTGAAAGACTAATGGGGCAAGTTCTAGATAACACAGGTGCACAAGAGATGAATAACAAGTAGCTTACCATACATGGCATGCAAAATTCATTTAGGGTGCTCAAATTTTCCTCTCGATTGAAACAATCATGGAGTTTCTATTTCTTATATACAAGGGAAAATCTATGGGTCCACAAAAAGAGAATAAGTTTTGTTTCACATTGCTCACGTCCATGCCCTTCATTTTTCAAAAATTTGGATGGAGGGGGTTTTCTAATTTGCAATCACACTATGCACAAATTGCAAAACTATGGTTACAATCCAAGCCCTAGTCGCACATCTTGGCTTAAAATGGGTAAGCTAATCATATGGCTACTCAGACTTCGCCTATGGTCTTTTCATACATTGATGCTACAGGTACTTAGAATTTCCCTATATTTATGCCTCAAAGACAAATACAATGCCTTACTCTTAAGATTGTAATTGCTCAATCCATCATCGGGCAAAGATAGTCATGCAACAACACAATCGTAATAAAAGTAAATCAAAAGAATACTAAAAATAAGAGAAAAGCATGATAATCTATAAAATGAAATAATATCCAAAACATCATCCCAAAAGAAATAGCAGACAACATAACACCAAACAATATAAAATTTGGGGTCATCCCTACTGAAATGAATGCAGTGTCCACACTGCATAAGCAAGAAGGAAAGTGTAAAAAGGGCTCCGTATATCCGCATCACAAACTATCTCCTCCTGCTAACTCTACATCATCAGCTAACCATTTTGTAGGTGCATCATCCATACTATCAACTCTTAGTAAAGGTAGTGGTTTGTTAGGATTGAGCACCCTGAAAATGCATTTCACCCCCTTCTATAGCTTTCTTGTCTAGGATGATACGCCTTTCTGGGAGTACCGTTGTTATGTGGATGTCTGCATCATACAGGTGTTGGCATTTTGTGAACACGAACCGAGTTTTGTCAAAGTCCCCCATTGTTAAGTAATAGAACCTATAAATAGTGCAGCTTATGCCAACATTAGCAACATTACAATAAACATATGCTAAAGCAAATCTAAAAGTTTGTGTGGTATTGTAATAGAAGGTTTCAAGCGTAGTTAATGTGCGGCAGGAATTTTTGAGCCTATCAGAACTTACCATCAGGTATGCCAATCACGGAATATTGGGTGCGACTACGATGATGCGATAACGGTTATCAGGTCTACAATCGTAGTACCCGAGGCCTAGTATGACAGTTCCTTCCCATTATTTAAAATTCTATTTTAACACCAATTCTGTAGTTACACTAGGCATGACAATAATAATAATAATGAAGTTTAGCGTAGAGTTCAAGTTCATGTCCCCAAATGTAAAATAATTAAACCTAGATTTCGTCAGGCCAGTCTATCAAACAAATGAAATGCATTTCAACCTAAAAGGGTTAAGGTTTAATTTTGGGTACTCAAGACTTCCCCAATCGTGTGCATACCAACTTATAACACTTAACAACATCACTAAACACTAACAAGCATGTATTTCATAGTTGAATTACCAAGTTAGGCCTTTGTCTATACTACAAGTTCGAAGCAAGAAATAGATACTCAAAATAGGGGAGTTTAAACAACTTATCGAGTTAAATAATGAAGAGGATGAATTGGTACTTTAAAATGCAATGCAAACACACAAATTTATAGAGGATTTTGAGAGAATTTTAAGAGAGATTTAAAGAATTTTTGGGGAATAGGTAAGTTGGATGGTTTTTTAAACTGAATTGACCACGATCGCGGTCTTAGTTACGCATTCACAGTCACGCAGCTTTTTTGATCTTGGTAGCATGGACCGCGGTCATGGTAATTGAGACCTATCAATTGGGGTTTCTACATATTTTTGCTCATCCCAAACTCACCAATTTCATATATTTCTTTCTCAAATTCGCTTAAACTTTCTCGTAGCACCATATTTTATTGATTATGCATGCTCAAACGAAAAGATTTATTCTTCTCTATCGTACATAAAATGGAAAGGATATGTGCCACTTTTTATGGCATATTGGGTTGCCTCCCATCGAGCTTCTAGTTTAACGTAGTAGCCCAACGCCTCTACCACTTTATTTTATGTCTTCACTTAGAAGATTTGAATTTTTATCCCAAATTTTGTTCATCATGCATTGAGCGTTAGAGGGACAAAAGATCAAAATCTTCCAAGATAAAACTTGAAAGATGGTAGAAAATGGCAAACACGCTTCGAGACCACTATTTTGAAGACTTGAACCTTTTACCCAGCTTCACATCAAAATTTTATTTTTGGTGGATCAATAGGCCATTCCTTGTAGTTTGGAATTTGACCACTTGGCCTTTGATAAATGGGGTTCCACATGCTCCTCGGGAATGTCAAGCTCCAAAATATAGGAGTCAAACTCCTTCTCCCCATGATCCACCATTTGTTAAGAGGCATGAATTCTAATCACATCCTCTAAGCATGATGTTGAAAAGTGGGTTGAATGGGGTACAAAACCTAATTTTGAGTTAGCCTCCTCCAAATCATCTTCAACCTGAAATGAACTAGAGTCATTATAAGAGATTTTTGTTGATTCTTCTCTTGACTCTACATTCATTTATTTTATTTGGGCTTCTTCCTCCTCATATAAGTTGGATAGTTGGGAAGCCGTCGAGGAGTCTTCTCTACCAAGTTCATCATCGTAGCTTGGTTTTTCTTCTTGATGAACTTCCTCTAGAGAAATGGGTAATGTTGTGATAGTTTCAAGCTTTTATTCTTTTCTCATTTCCCCCATCTTGACACTTTGCCATGACAATGCCTCATGATGCATCTCTTTTACATTCTCCCCCATTTCATCCACCTGATCCCAAATGGTTTGAAGTAATTTTTTGAAACCAGTGAATCTGGTATGTTTCTCCTTGTTTCCTTCATCATAAGACCTGTCAAACTCATAAGAAGAACTAGCAACTTGGTTAGAATAATAGGGTGGCGGGGCATTTAGGAAATCATCCCTATGTACATCATGACTTCCACATAAAGTGCAAACATACCCCCTATAAGATTTAGACAGGAATCCCATCTCTTTCCAAGGAGCATTATGACAATCTTTTATATAGTGTGGTCCATCACAATATAGACATAGGCCGTCAATATAGGTTCTCCAACCACCAAATTCATAAGTGTCGGAAGATGCCATCGCACAAAGTAAAATAAAATAAAAAGTTACCCTCAAATGAAAAATCACCAACAAGTATATACAGGGTTGAATTTAAGCAAGTAACTAAAATTTCCAAACTAACGTAATACGCCAAATCGTTCTCCAGCAACAACACCAATTTTTATACTGGTCAACTTACATGCCAATTTGAGTGCAAGGCAGTCATTGTCAATATATTTACCCAACTAGGAGTTAAGCTGGAATCTATGATGAATAGTGTTAGTGGCGATCAAATTAATTCAAAAGGATAGGTACAAGTCAAATTCAAACAAATTTTACAAAATGATAAAATGGGGGAGATAACTTCTGACACTAATGTTTCTTTTTGGGATTTTCTAGTATAAATTTGGGGCTACAAATAATTAGAGTTTTAACAATTATGCATGGATATTGGTATTATGTATTACTAAGGGAGTGACATATATGAGCTAATTATCAACATCACTTCAATAATTCCAATATAGGTAGGCTTGGTTATAGGTTTTGATGTCACGATTTCAACAAAACACCAAACTTTCACCCATTGATCCTTTCGAATACCTAATGGGTGTGTTCAACAATAAGCAATATCAACCTCAATTAACGTTTCCCTATTCTAGAATGACACCCATGACATAGTTAATCTCATATTCATCCTTTTGTCTATGATAGTGAAAATTTAGCAAAGTAATTGTCTATCATTGCTTTGGTCCCCATATCCCTCTTTTGAGGATGATATAGATTCCTAAAGTTCACCCAAAACCCTTCTTTCCAAGATGGCATTGAACTTTCTAGAGTTTGGAGCTTTTACTCATCAAACCCATATGGGTATTTGGAGCATTAACCCATCAAATCCCAGTCAAAATAGCATAGCAATAATAGAACCCATAAACATGAACTACCAAATAGGTGCTAATAATAACAACCCACACACACTTTAACCCTTATGCATGCATAACCCCAAGAGGGAGATTTAGCTACACATAAGATAAATAAGCATAGATATACCTATAATCTTCACTGAAAGTTGTTGAATATTTAAGTGAATGTTGTTTCAATGTTTACTCTCCCACAATTTCAACAATGGAAGTGAGCAAATCTTCCACTTAAAAAGTTCCCAATTGATTCTTCACCCAAAATTTACACAATATTTTTTTCTCCAAAAATGGAGGCTACAAAGTCTCAAGCCAAAACCTAGAAAATTAGGGGAGAAGGAATATGACAGAATGAATGATACATTAAATTAGAGTTTGAGTCTTTTTGTTCAAATTGGGATCATCACGTGCAATTACAGTTTTACCCTTAGGCTAAAAATTTCTGACATGCCGCGATCGCATAAGTCTGGATGCGACTGTGGCTACGCGACTGCGATTGACTTCCGCTGTTGTAGATGATTGACCATTATGACTAACCACGACCACGACCAATGGACCGCTACTGCGGTAACTGAGGCTATTTCACTACAGGGCTTCAGCTACACTTTTTTGCTCCATTTTGATTATTTAAAGCTCCAATCCACATCTCTTATTCTTTTCAACTCCTATACCAGCAAAGAGTGGATATTAGTTAATAAAGTAACAATTATCTCTCATCTACTCATTTGAGAAAATGTAATGTAAACTAAAACTGAGTGTGAATGAGTGGTAAAATCACTACTCATCAACACCTCCCAACTGAAAGCATTCGCTTGTCCTCAAGCAACACTACCTTACACCAAGAGACACGATTGTTTAATCCCAACTTTATGACTTAAAGGTCATAGAAATATTGATTTGAATTACAACCCAAAATAGCTCATTGCACATGTGCTATGCTAATTTCCCAAAACCCCTCATTATAATATGCAATACTCAATGAATTCATAAGACTTTAAAATGCAATGAAGCAACAAAGACCAAATCTCTAGAAGTGGATCACCTTTTGACTAAAACTAAACCATACTCCACTTGACTCATTATCCGGGAGGTGACAAAAATCATTTACCTCAACTTGTTTGCATGCCTATTTTACAAGAAATAAAGTTACACATACCAAACTACCGAACATGTAACAAGGTATTTTAAGTGCACAATTGTCTCCCTCACAAAGTAAATCTTCATGTAACAACTATCATACCATAGGTTTAACCCTATTATCAATCGCCACTACAAAGAAAGTAAGTGGTTGGAGATCTCAAAGGACTCTCTAAGCTTGTAACGTAGGTTCGAATTAGGGTAGGATATTATTTGGAGATTAATATGGCTATACACTTCCTCAAACATCTTCCTCACACTTTTTTCAAACCTCTTTTTTGACTATAGGCAACTCTTCTTTGCTTTCTTTCTTTATTCATGCCTACGTTTTGCTTTCTTTGTCCCCCCTTACCTTTTACATTCATTTTCTTGCGTTGTAGCACAAGTTATTATCTTATGGAATCCTTTTATTTTGTAAACATTTATTTTCAACACTTAGGCATATCTGGCACATCACTAATACTTCGTTGCCCCAAACTTACTTCCATTGATCTTTACTACCCCCAACTTAGGCTTTTTGCCTCACATTGCATTTTTGAGTTCAAGGAGGATATGGTTCAAAAGAGGGACAAAAGAATGGCTCACGACTTGTATTGTTTTTGCCAAAGAAAGATCCAAAAGCTCAAAGTGGGTAACTAGGGATTTCCATCATGTATGGGAAGGCTTTTCACGCTAGAGTGTCTTCTAAAAATGCAAAGAAAGTCTAAGATCATTTTTCAAACCAAGTACAATCAAAATTAGTTTTGAATGACTAATGAGGTAATTTCTAGATAACACAGGTGTATAAGAGATGAATAACAAGTAGCTCAACACACATGGAATGTAAAATTTGTTAAGGGAGATCAAATGTCCCTCGTGATTGAAACAATAATGGAGTATCTATTTCTTATCTATATGTCAAAATCTATGGAGGCACAAAGAGAGAAAAATTTCTATTGCACATTGAGCTGGTCCATGCCCTTGATTTTTTAAAACTTTTGGTGAAAAGGGTTTCGTAATTTGCTATCGCACTATGCAAAAATTCCTAAAGTATGGCTATAATCCTAGCCTTAGTTTCGCATCTTCGCTTAAAACGGGAAAGCTAACCCATAAGCATACTTAGACTTAGCCAATAGTTTTTTCCAATATTTATGCCATGAGTAATCGGAATTCCCCTACAATTATGCCTCAAAGGCAAATATAGTGTTTTATCCTCAAGACTGTAATTTATCAATGCGTCATTGGGAAAAGATAGTTATGCATGAAAAAGATCAAAATAAAATGAAAAATAATCCATAAAATGAAATAATGTCCAAAACATCATCCCAAAAGAAATATCCAACAACATAACACCAAAAAATATAAAATCTGGGGTCACCCCTACTAAAATGAATGCAGTGACCGCACTGCATATGCAAGAAGGCAAGAGTAAAAAGGTATCCCTAAATCCTCATCTCAAACTATCTCCTCCTGCTGACTTTGTATCATTAGTTTACCATTCTGTATGTGCATCATCCTCACTATCAACTCTTAATGAAGGTAGTAGTTGGTTGGGTGTGAACACCAAAAAGATGGTTTTCACCCCTTTCTATAGCTTTCTTGTCTAGGCTGATACCCCTTTTAAAGAAGTAGCTTTGTTTTATGAATGTCTGCATTGTACTGGTGTTGGCATTCTACGAACATGAATTGGGTGTCATCAAATTCCCTCATTTTTGAGTCCTATAACCTGTAAACAATGCAACTTATGCCAACATTAGAAACATTACAATAAACATGTGCTAAATCAAATCTATAAGCTCGTGTGGTATTGTTATAGAAGGTTTCAGGGGTAGTTAACGTGTGGTAGGAATTTTTGTGCCAATCATAACCTGCACTTAGGTACGGCGATCGCGAAGCAATGGCCGAAACCATGGTGATATGATCGTAGTCATTAGGTCTATGATCACGGTACCCAAGGCCTGGTCTAATAGTTCCTGCCCGGTGTTTAAAGTTAAATTTTAACACTAATTGTGCAGTTACACTAGGCATGACAACAATATCAACAATGAAGTTGAGCCTAGAGTTCAAGTTCATGGCCCTAAATATAAAAGAATTAAACATAGATTTCATAGGGGTAGTCTATCAAACCCATGTATGATTTGTATGAAATTACCCCAAATTTTAAGCATATGATCAAGCTATATGACTTTTCCAAATTTCTTCAGATTATTTTGTAATTAAACCTGAATACCTATTTTCCTATAAGAATGGTATCCTCTTAGGTTTAAGAATCAGTAATTTCCTAACTATGATTAATTTTAGGGATTTATTCACGAAATTCTTTTAGTTTTATTAGTTACATGGTTTTAAAGACTTCATATTACATATGGATGATTATTTTCAGAATACCATGACTTGATCATATTAGTTATCAGTGCATGTACCAATTTATGCTTTTATGTTAGTTCAGTTGGGAGTGGGACTTAGCATCAAGCAAACCTAGGGATGAAGACTCACCTGCCAGTTGAGGATGAAACCTTTAATAGCAGTTCCTAAATTCTAGAACTAATTATCCAGTGTAGGTTATGAGATTTCACCCCCAGTATAGAACTGAAACTCTCTTAGGGATCACCTGCCAGTAGAGAGAAACACCCTTGTCCTTTGGGATATCAGTTTAGTAGATCGATACAACCAGAGTTGGTACCCTTGGAAAGGTGCTAACACTCTTCCAACAGGAATTACATATTGGAACTCAATTAGCTCAGATTGGGGTATGTCGATAAAATATTAGCTTCCATAGCTTCTAGTTTAGTATTCAGATTATGTTAAGTTCAGGTTTGCCTGAGGTTGATGAACTCAAGAACATTGGTTTCCCTCAGCTCTTGGGGAAAGAATCTGTCTAAGAAGGTTGTGACAAATTCCTCCCACTCAATAGGGTTTGTATCATCTAACCTCTCAGACTTTCACTGTTTGTACCAATCACGAGCAATATCCTGTAACTTGTAGGTCTCTAACTCAGCTCTAACTTAACACTCTCAATAGAAGTAACTCCCATGATGTTAATGACCTTCTGGACTTGGTCAATGAACTCCTGTGGGTATTCATTAGACTTAAATCCATGGAAAGATGGAGGGTTCATCCGGGTGAAGTCCCGAACCCTAGTTGCTTTGGGATAGGCCACTGGATTGGATGGAATGACTGGTGGCCATTCAATCTATGTAGCCATGGACTGAGCAAGTGTGGTAAATGTGGCTATAAACTCCACATGGGAAACATGTTCGCCTAAAGGATCTTCGGGCTGTAGAGCTGGCTGGTTTCTTTTCTTTGGGGCCATGGTCTGGAATAAGAGAAAAATGGAGTAGACTGAGAGTTTAACATGTGATTATACTCACTAGCATGGCATGAATAATGAAGAAAGGGGACTGTTCCTAAAATATCTTATAGCCTCCCGCACATAAATATGGTGCGCAACACACCCATGTACAACACTCTACTAGATGTGGCTTTCAGACTTCCTAGGACTCTATTGAACCTTAGGCTCTGATACAAAGTTTGTAACACCCCGATTCGCTGAACCAAAATGCTATACGGTGCTCATAACCCCGAGGGACCACAAGTTAACCCATGATGGATATCTGTACCTGTATACTGTAAATCATGATATAATAATGCAGAATACATAGAACTGTAAGGACATAAGGTTTAACTGAATACAATCATGTGGGTGAAAATACCCTAAACAACTCAATCTGAACGTAAATCTTAACATAAATCTAAAAGCCTCTAAACTTTCTGAATAAGGAGTCGAAGGGACATGTCTCCAACTAATTCCATAAAACTGAACAGAAGAAATAAATAAATAAATCAAATCATATTGTCCTTGAATCAATGAGGACTCACTGTGTCTCTGCGACTGGAATGCTACTGCTACTGCTGGGTTGGAGCTCGTGTCTTAGAACCTATGGTGTAACATGAAAATAAAGCACCATAGCGCAAATGCGTCAGTACAACTGGAGTACTGAGTATACGAGGAAAGTAGGCTGAACATAAAGGGTTTCATGCATGAACAACACTAACTGACTAATATGAACGTGGGAGTGCAAACACACATATATAGAAACTGGGACCGTGAATACGTGATAGCATGAACTGTAAGCTAATACATAGTTTATGATAACTATTATGATTGATATTAAAACTGATAACATGGACGACTGTATCTGACAGTCCTGTATATACTGAAATCTAAAGAACGCCCTGACTTCTTTCACTAAGACTAATATTGAAACTATTAGAAGTAGTGTTTAACCGACATACCCATGTATGCCATTATAGATAAGCTGGGGTCCTATCTCTACCTCGACTGGAGAGGTGTCAAACCGTGCCATGGGTAACGACGGCCTGTGAGTGACCCTTATCTGGCGCGTACTCAATAAGAACGGTGGAAAACTTAAACTAATGGGTTAGGCCACCTCATCAACCCTAATCTGAAGGGTTAAGATGTCTCAACCTACACTGGCTATGTAGTTCTGGAATACAAGGATGACTACTAAGAATCACACCCTGAACTGGAGGGTGAGTTCTCATCCTTGGGTTCACTCGGTGCTAACCTCTACTCCCATTTGGAAGGACTGGATATGAATAATTAATTGTGCATGACTTAATCTTAGTGAATTCCGTTTACTGGAGGAATGTTACTAATATCTAACAACTGACTAAGATCATAAGGTTTTCCTGAGTCACATCACTAACTGAAGTCTATGGAATCATAGCTTGAGTTCGGATATCATGAAACATGACATGAATCTAGTCACACAGATATAGTTTTTGGGTACAAGTACCCCCAGGACTCGATGGAAGGAAACTGACACACATGACTGACTTGATCATAAGAGTAGAGTCCATAATTTATAATATCATAAGTAGGGATCTCATACTAAGCATGGTTATCAACAATGTATTGCATGGACAGGATTTCATATCACATGGAAGTACTTGCAGAAACTTAATATCATGTTAATTACATAATCATATTGGCAACACATACCAATAGCATGGAAGTTCATGTGGATTGCATGGTTGTCATATATCTTGTTCAAAAGTAGGATTTGCAAGTAAGCATAGCATAATCTCATAAGAATAGTTCATGAGTATTCCAACAGCATTTACAAGGCACATTATCAATATAGAAGTCATTAGAACGTATGGGCATATCATGAATCCTTCACTTAGTCACAATTTAGTTATATTACATGATTTCTAGTTTCTTAGGCATTTTATCAAATGCCTTACATGTACATCTTAAGAATAGGTGAAATCATCAAATTACACAATATGAACAACCAAATTTTCATGTTTCTAACTCATATAATATCATGAAATTCAAAAAAAAATATAAAGATTCCATCTTGGGAATCACCTAATATCAACAACATGATCATCAATACCCAACAATATAAAAATCATACTTTATAATGAAAAATATGGTTTTTGAACTTTATGGATGAAAGGAATCCATAAATCAACTCACGCATACCTTAGAAGGAAGATTCTTGATGATTGACGGAGGAATTTCCTTGAAATCGGATCTTCAAGCTTAGTTATGCAACCTTAGTTGTTTTTCTCTTTTAGTTCTCTTGGATGATGAGCTTTGCGATGATAATAGGGTTTTAATATATTTAGAAGCAATATATTTTGTAGGGTTAAGTTTAGGGATGTGTAAGGAGTGTTAAAAGACTTAATTACCCTTAAAAAAACTGAAAACAGAGTGTTTTTGGCACCAGGAACTGACTTAGGCGGCGCCCAAGTGATAGCCTAAGATAGGTTTGGCGGCGCCTAACCATTCGCCTATGCTTGGTTTGGGTGGCACCTAACGAATCCCCTATGCTTGGGTTGGGCGACGCCTAACCAATCGTCTATCCTTACTATCTCTCATGAAAATGGGCATAACTTTTTTCTTGGGTATTGGATTAAGGCGAAATTGGTATCGTTGGTAAGATATTTCGATCCTCTACAATTTGGTGGGTTTAAATCAGCCAAAATATCACATTAACATCGATTTATGCTCTTTGAAACATAACCCTTGCAAAATCGAACACTAAAACTTGATGGATTCAAAAACTCTTAGCTTGTATTACCTTAAGTAACTCATGTGAACATGCTTAATGCATCATAAGCTATCCTATCACTAGGATATTCATTGTAAGTCGTGTACTCAAGTATGAATCACATGATAGGAGATTTCATATGTAGGAATACTTATTCACTTCCTAGCTTAGAAACATGAGGGGTATTACACTACGGATTTCCATTATGTATGGGAAGGGTTTTTAGGCTAGAGTGGGTTCCAAAAATACTATGAAGGCCTAAGATCATTTCTCCAATCAAGTACTATCAAAATTAGTTTTGAAAGACTAATGGGGCAAGTTCTAGATAACAAAGGTGTACAAGATATGAATAACAAGTAGATCACCACACATGGCATACAAAATTTGTCAAGAGAATTCAAATGTCCCTCTCAAAGGAAACAATCATGGAGTGTCTATTTCTTATCTACAAGTCAAAATCTATGAAGGCACAAAAAGAGAAAAAATTTTCTTGCGCATTGATCACATCCATGCGCTTGATTTTTCAAAAATTAGATGGAGGGGGTTTCCTAATTTGCAATAGCACTATGCCCAAATTGCTAAGCTATGGCTATAATCCAAGTCTTAGTTTCACATCATGGCTCAAAATTGGCAATCAAACCATATGGCTACTCAAACTTTGCCAATGGTGTTTTCTGATATTTTTCCTACAGGTACTCAGAATTTCCCTATAGTTATGCCTCAAAGCCAAATACAATGCTTTACCCTTAAGACTGTAATTACTCAATCCATCATTGGGAAAAGTTAGTTATGCATCAACAAGATCAAAAAAAATTAAATCAAAAGAATACTAAAAATAAGAGGAAAGCCAAATAATCTATAAAATGAAATAATATCCAAAATATCATCCCAAAAGAAATATCCGGCAACATAACACCAAACAATATAAAATCTGGGGTCACCCAACTAAAATAAATACAGTGGCCGCATTGCTTATGCAATAAGGCAAGAGTAAAAAGGTCTCCTTGTATCTGCATCATAAACTATCTCCTCTTGCCGACTCTACATCATCAGCTAACCATTTTGTAGGTGCATCATCATCACAATCAACTCTCGATAAAGGTAGCGGTTGGTTGGGTTTGAACACCTTGAAGATGACTTTCACCCCATTCCATATCTTTCTTGTCTAGGCTAATACCTCTTTCAGGGAGTAGCTTTGTTCTGTGGAAGTTTACGTCGTACTAGTGTTGGAATTCTCCGAACATGAGTCAGGTGTCATCAAAGTCCCCTATTGTTGAGTCATAGAACCTGTAAATAGTGCATTTTATTCCAACACTAGCAACATTACAATAAACACATGCTAAACCAAATCTATAAGCTCATGTGGTATTGTTATAGAAGGTTTCAGGGGTAGTTAACATACGGCAGGAAGTTTTGTACCTTTCAGAACCTACCCTCAGGTATGTCGATCACAAAGTGTTGGCCGCAATCATGGTGATACAATCACAGTCATCAGGTCTATGATTGCGGTACCTGAGGCTTGGTCTGGCAGTTCCTTCCCAGTATTTAGAATTAAATTTTAACCCCAATTCTGCAGTTACACTAGGCATGACAACAATAGCAATAATGAATTTGAGCCTAGAGTGCAAGTTTATGGCCCTGAATGTAAAAAAATTAAACATAGATTTCGTAGGGGTAGTCTATCAAACCCAAGTATGATTTACATATTACCCCAAATTCCAAGCACATGATCAAGCTATATAAGTTTTCCTAATTTCTTTAGATTATTTTGTAATTAAACCTGAACACCTATTTTCCTATAAAAATGGCATCCTTTCATGTTCAAGAATCATTAATTTCTTGATTATCATCAATTTTTGAATTTTTGTGATTTATTCATGAAATTCCCTTATTTTGATTAGTTATATGGTTTTAAATTCTTTATATTATATATGCATGATTATTTTAAAAATACCATAACTTGATCATATTAGTTATAAGTGCATGTACCCATTTATGTTTCTATATCAGTTCAGTTGGGAGTGGGACTTAGCATCGAGCGAACATAGGGATGAAGACTCACCAGCTAGTTGGGGATGAAACCTTTAGTAGAAATTCCTAAATTCCATAACTACATAGCCAGTATAGGTTAGGAGAGGTCACCCCAAGTAGAGGACTGACACTCTTTTAACGATTACCTGTCAGTAGAGGGTAACACCCTAGTCCTTTAGTACATTACTTTAGTAGATCTATACAACTAGTGTTGGTACCCTTAGAAAGGTACTAGCACCCTTTCAACTGGATTTGCATATTAGAACTCGATTAGCTCAGATTGGGGTATGTCGATTAAATATTAGCTCCCATGTTTCTAGTTTAGTATTCAGAATATGTTAAGTTGAGGTTTGTTTGACATAGTGTTCAGTATATTAGTTATTCAGTTATTTACATTATTTCAGTACATGTTTATATATGGTTTTTCATTTGATTTTCATGTTCAGCTAATGTTTCAGTTCAAATATGCATGACCTTATTTCCAGTTATTTAGTTTTACACAACATATGTTTATAGTTGGTTATTGTTTCAATTCAAGTCCCACAGTTTCAGACCCAGTATCCATACATGACCCTCATTACAGTTTTACAACATAGTCAACTTTAACCTGAGATTAAATATAATTTTCATGTTTCTACCGCTTCCCATTTTACAAAAATATTTTAGCTCTTGATTTATAAATTTCACTATGCATTATAGTTTTTACATACAGACATATTTTAAATGCATATTTACATAAATGATGTACCTCCTCAAATTTAAAACATGTTTTATGTATTTTTCATAACTACTGCATATCTCATATACTTATTATATTCCAAAGTACTAATCATATATATGTGTTTATGGATTCATTGTTTTATGATATTTGTACCAGATATATCCCATACCTGAGGGTTAGACATTCATAGCATTCAACCAGCAGGTGATGAGTTATATAATTTTGAGAACACAAGTTAGTTGCAGTTCAAATATTTTATTTTCCTAGTCTTATATATTGATCAGGGATAGTTGGAGTCATGTCCTAGCTACCTATAGTCAGTAGTTCTAGTGGCTTCATAGATAGTCAGTTAGAGTTATTGAATATAGTTTTTAGTTCCTCATTCTTTCAATTTTTAGTGGTGTGATCTTGCAACAGTTATATATTGAAATAACTTATTTCATAGTGATTATTCTACCGTTTAGTTAGTTTAGCTTTTGTATATAATTTAGATTAGTTTCTCAAGAATCATGCAAGTACATGGGTTAGCTTAGGATCAATTGTGGTTCTAAGAGATACGTTACGACTAGGGGGTATTTCTGGGTCATGAAAAACTTTGTATTAGAGAACAAGGTTCAAGTGTCCTATGGTTTCTATGAAACCGTGGCTAGTAGAGTCTTGTGGAACAGTACTTAGACGTCTGAACTTTTCTTTGAGATGCTATAGGGCATTTAAGAATGTTTTGCTTCTTTTATATCTCAAATTATGTTTTAGAGATGTTCTCTGAGGAACTTATACTGATTCTTACGTTGCTCCATTCAAGCCAACTTTGCCTTATTTTTGAGGTAATGGAAATAGTCAAGCTTAAATTCTTACCAATAGAGTTTTCTCAGACAGTCCCCATAGACAGTTACATGATAGCACACGAGCTTAAAAGGATCCCATCAATGCTTGTAATTATTCATGTTCATAAAAATCACTCATTGAGCCAAAGTCAGATGTGCCCTCAGATCCCTTCTCAGAATCCAATAGCCGCATGACCTATAGTTAGAAGCACGAGCCTAGAAGTTTAGCAGTAGTAAAGTGGGGATAGTTTTTATTTAGATTTTCTAGATTATGTATACATGCAACCAAAAACATGTTATGTTGATTATCGAATAGTACTTTGAGAGAGATTTACAAATTAAGGGTACTTAGAGTATGTGAATTCTTTAGTCAGGATATATATTAGACAGTGAACACAAAAATAGAGAAGCTTATTAAGGTTGGGTATGTTCATACAATTTTGAGTGGATTAGTATTTCATGATTCCTATCTAGTAGTACTAGTTGGTATTGTTCATTAAAAGTTTCAGGATATCCTTGTTAAGTTTTAGAATGTAAGTTTGAATTATGGATGATTAAGCTTTTAAAAAGAAGAGTTTGAAATTTTAGAAGGGAAAAGTGTGAACTCGTTGTATGGTGATACTCCAGAAGATTTCTATGAGTTGTTACCTAATTTGCTGGGACTGCTTCAAGGCGACTTCTAGACTATTTCTAAGAGTTTTTTTTTTGCTCTTTTCCCACTATTTTAACCTAAAACTATGTTGTTTACACTTTTTTAAGGCTGAATAAAAAAACGAAACAACCCCTAATCCCTCAATATCAATACAACTTATGAAATTCTCCAAGAACATGTGATTTTCTCTTCTCCAAATCAAGAAATTGGGGGTTTTCGTTTTTAAGTCTAAATCCCCAAAACTTCAACTCAAGAATAGAAAGTAATCAGGTATGTGGGTATTCAATGAGGATCACCTGTCATCCTCTTTCCCAAATTATGCTTGTATTCACGAATTTTATGATTTCCATAATCTAGGGCTTTTACCCAATTGTTATTCTAAGCTTAAATTTAATATCCTTTGGTATAATTTTCACTCATAAGCATATTTTAATGAATATTATATCATTCATACTATTCTCATGCCCATGTATGATTACATAATATTACACCAAATTTCAAGCATATGATCAAGCTATATGAGCTTTTCTTATTTTCTTTAGATTATTTTATAATTAAACCATGAATACATGTTTTCCCATAAGAATGGCATCAACCCATGTTCAAGAATCATGAATTTACTTATTACGACCATTTGTTGTATTTTTGGGATTTATTCATAAAATTACTTTATTATGATCAGTTTACATGGTTTTAAATACTTCAGATAATACACGCACTTCTATTTTATAAATACCGTCACTTGAGCATATTAGTTATCAGTACATGTACAAATTTATGCTTCTGTGTCAGTTCATTTGGGAGTAAAAATTAGCACAGAGCAAACCTAGGGATGAAAGCTCACGTGCCAGTTGAGGGTGAGACTTTAGTCGCAGTTCCTATGTTCCAGAACTATGTAGATTGTGTAGGTTATGAGAGTTCAACCACTAGTATATGTTTGACACTCTATTAGGGGTCACCTGCCAGTCAAAGGTGACCCCCTAGTCCTTCGAGACATCACTTTAGTGGATCCATACCACCAGTATTTGTACCTTTGGTAAAGTACTTAAAACCTTCAAAATGGGGTTACAAGATGGACACTGATTAGCTCATATTGGTGTATATCGGTTAAATGTTAGCTCCCATAGTTTTTCTATTAAATATTCAAATTATGTTTAGTACAGGTTTGGTTAACCAAGTGTTCAGTATATTAGTTATTCAGTTATTTAAATTATTTCAGTACATGTTTATACTTGGTCTTTTATTCGATTTTTATGTTCAACTTATGTTTCAATTTAGATATGCATGAACTTATTTTTAGTTATTCAGGTTTGCATAACATATGTTTATAATTGGTCATGGCATCAGTTCACATCCTAAAGTTTCGGACCCAGTATCCGTACATGACCTTGACTATAGTTTTACAGCATAGTCAGGTTTAGCCTGAGATTAAATATAATATTAATGTTTCTATCGCTTCCCAATTTATAGAAATAATTTTTCTTATGATTTAGAAATTTAACTATTCCTTATAGTTTTAACATACAAACATATTTTAAATGCATATTTCAGTAAATGGCATATGTCCTCAGTTTTAAAGCATGTTTTACATATTTTCATTTCTAGTGCATATCTCATATACTCAGTACATTGAAAAGTACTGACCACATATATGTGTTTGTGGCTACATTGTTTTATGATGTAGGTACTAGATGTAGCCTATATTAGGGTCAGACAGTTCGTAGCATTGAACCAACAGGTGATGAGTTCTCTTATTTAGAGGACTAAACTTAGTTACAGTTCTTGTATTTTTATTTTTTTACTGTTATGTATTGATTAGAGATAGTTGGGGTCATACCCCAACAACCTATAGTTAGTATAAGTAGAGGATTCATAGATGGTCAGTTAGAGTCATTATACGTAGTTTTAATTCCTCATTCTTTTAGATTTCAATGTTGTAATCTTTGAACATTTATGTATTAAAATTACTTTTTTCACACTGTTTATGCATTCAGTCAGTCAGTTTAGATTTTATATATATTTTAATCATCTGTTCAAGCGCCATGCTAGTCATGGGTTATCTTTGGATAACTTGTGGTTCTAAGCACCATGTTACGACTAGGGGATAGTCTCGGGTCTTGACGCTTGTGATCTCAAATTATGCTACTTTGATTGGCTTTATTTTGAATATTTATTTCATTAATTAGTTCAGCATCTGCATAGGTGTTTTTATCAATTATTTCTTATATTCTTAACGTAATGCTAGGGCATAGGTTATCTTGTGGTCATTTGTGACTCTATGTACCATGTGATAACTAGGGGATAGTCTCTGGTCCTAACAATTTAGTATCAACAATAGGTGTAAGGTATCCCAGGGTGTTTGAAAGTTGCATTAAATAAAGTATTATTTATGGGTTCAAAGTTTACACTTATGAGTGAGAGGCTATGAGACATTTTAGGAAATGATTCACTTATTTTAGGTTTATATCATGCGATAAAGTGTAATGGCCCAAATCTGGTACCCAAAATGTTACATGGTGCTCATGACCCCAAAGGATCACATGCTAACCCATGACTGAAGTCTGTACCTGTATACTGCATAAAACACTCTATAATGAGGAAACATGAACTGAAAGGCCATAAGGTTCAATACTAGTACATAACTGAAAATATGGTATATCAATACCAAAATAACTAAAAGAACTGTCTAAAATACTATAGTCTGAAAGCCTCTAAACTGTCTGAAAAAGGAGTTGATGGGACATGTCCCCAACTAACTCCATCTGCTAAAATACATTAAAAATTGAAATAGTAATGTAATCATCATGTCCTCAAAGGGTGAAGACGCACAACTGACTCTGAATGCTGAATTGGGATACCACTGATGCTCTAGAGCTCGTGCTTCTAAACCTATGGTATAAGACACCATACCGCAAATGCGTTAGTACTTTGAATATACTGGTATGCAAGTGAGGTAGGCTGAATAAAAAATGGTTCATATGTATGAACAATAGTAGCTGATTGACTAACATAAACGTAAGAATACATGCACGACTATGTAACTGTAACTGAGATCATGATAGTACAGAATACTGAGTTTACTGAGTGAGAAAGAATGATACTATATTACTGAATACTGAGGGACTGATACAATGTTACTGATACATGAATAACTGTGTCTAATAGTTCTAATTATGAAGAACTAGTCTGGTTGACTGTATCTGACAGTCCTGAAGCTGAATATTGATAACATGATTTTTGATAAAAGACATAACTGATAACATGAGTGACTATATTTGATAGTCTTGAATCTGATGGAACTAGATGAGTTCCATACTATATCTGAGTAACTAAATCTAAGATCAGTTCTATCTAGCGGGTGATCTCTAAATCTAGTGATACTGTTACTGACTGACCATAGTTGAGATCATCTTTTTCTAGTGGGTGATCCCAAAGTCTATATATAATAATAAGGAGTGACTGTATCAGACAGTCTTAAATCTATGCTACTGAGCTAAATTGATTGTATCTAACAGTCCTAATTCTGTAACTGAAACTGTGGGAAGTATTCATCTAACTGACATGCCCCATACTATGCTAAATGGGGTACAACCTATAACCCTAGTTGGAAGGGTGTCAGCACCGTGCCACTGGTAAAGACAACTGCTATAGAGTCGGTCCTAATCAAGTGGGTGACCCCTAGGATCAGTCCTATATATTTAAATGTGCTAATAGGTGATCCCTGAGTATGTCAGTGCTATCTAATGGGTGACATCTTGTAGCTACACTAGCTACACAGTTGTAGAACTTAGGGATTGCTTCTAGGGATATCAGTCCTATCTAGCGTATGAGTCCCCATCCCTAGGCTCGCTCGATGCTAAATCCTACTCCCATTTGAAAGACTCTCAACTAATTAACTGAGCTGAACTGATTAACTAAAATGAATAGATACTAGTGGTATTTTCTAGCGGAGCTAAACTGAATGTACTGAGTTTTGTTGACTAACAAAATGTACTGAGTTCTAAGGACTGACTGAGAGTACTATAGTTACTGAGATTGACTGGGAATACTGAGGTTACTGAGATTACTGAGTACTAAGATTACTGAGATTACTGAACTACTGAGGTTACTGAGATTTCTGGGTTTTCCAGAGTGATATGACTGTTTGAGTTCTATGGATCATTTCTTGACTAAGAGTATCGTGAAAACATGACATGGCTCTAGGCACACAGCTAATATTTTGGGTACAAGTACCCCTAGGAATCGATATAAAGAAACTGACATAGCATTACTTACTTGAACACATGACTAACATCATAATCCATAATTCATATACTAAAGCACTTCATCAAACATATGATATGCATAAACTTGTACATAATTGGGGATTTCATAATATTATACTAGTTGGGCACTTTTCCTTCATATAGGAATTTAATCAAATACATGGTTGGAATGGTACATATAAACATCAGTATACAACAATTAATCATCGTAATTCAACTCTAATTTCAGCATCCTAGGGTTTAATAATAGGTTCACATGAATATACATCTATACAAATCAATTCCACAAAACATTGATCACCCAACATGGATTTGAATTCAATTGATTATTCTCAACATAAACAAAACAAACCCAACATGAAATTCATAAAGAAATCCATAAATTGGAAATTAGAAAAGAGATTCTTGGGCTTCATGGATGAAAGGACTCCATGAATGAACACTATGCG
Source organism: Capsicum annuum (assembly GCF_002878395.1). Taxonomy (NCBI): domain Eukaryota; kingdom Viridiplantae; phylum Streptophyta; class Magnoliopsida; order Solanales; family Solanaceae; genus Capsicum; species Capsicum annuum. Next base: position 92,064,752 of record NC_061116.1, on the reverse strand, counting down.
TACCTCAAAATCTTGAATCTTGAAGGAGGTTAACTTTTCTTGAAGGTTCTTGAATGGTGACGCCTTGATTCTTAAGTTTTCTTGCAGAAGAGTTTGAATCTTGTTCTTGGGTATTGATCTTAAAAAAAACCCGAATTTTGATATTATGTATAAATGAGGAGTTATGTGCTTTGATTTGACATGATTGGGTGTTAAATAGGGTGGAAAAAGACCTAAAAATCCCTTTAAAATAAAGTTTCAGCGCTTTTTCAGACAAAACTGATGGTCTTAGTGAAGGACCATCACTCTGGTGACTAACCTTCACTTCAACTGTCATTTTTCAGACGTAAAATGGCCTTACATCTCAAGTTATGATTGCCAAAGCGACAGTCCATCGCTGACTTGAGGGTCCATCAGCTTGTCCGTCGCTCTTGGACAGCTCGGACAACTCTCTGTAAAATGGCCATAACTTTTTACTCCGATGCCAGATTTTTGTGAAATTGGTATCGTTGGAAAGCTAATTAAATTATCTATTTTTTGGTGGGTTATGATCTCAAAAATTATATGAGTAATGGGAGATAGTCTTGTTTAAAGTTGACTATGGCAATGTCCTTCTCAAGAATTCAATCGGTAAGGGATGTTTTGATTCGTCTAATAGCTAGGATGAATTTGAGGAAGTAATATATATATAAATTTATCAGAAAACTAAAAAAATAACTATAATTTATTTCTCATGAGCTTGAAACATTTTTCTACTATCAGTTGGGATTCTCGGGGTATTACAATATCTCCCCCTTGAGAACATTCGTCCTCTAATGAGACTGAGTAAGAGAGAGGGAGAACATAAACTGACGTACATACTAAATATGAATAACTGGAATATGATCTCATGACTGACATGACTTATAACTGAATATAACATACTGAACGTACATGTCTGATGCATGATTGATAAACTGAATTTATGCATATCTGATGTATGGATAATTGACTCATGAATACATGACTAAATGTCCTAATAAACTAAATTTCTCATAGTGAGAATTCATGTCTGATGTATAATTCCATGAATGAATTGATATATGAATGCATGACTAAATATGTAAGAGTACCTAGTACCATGTTTGTTATGGGGATCTGATCATGAACTGAATTTCTCTTATAACAAGTTTGTAATGGTAATTTGAATAGGGAACTGAGTAAGTTTAAGAAAAATTCTATGTAACTAAAAAGTACTGATGACCCCATAAATATGCTAGAAGTATACATGAACGGGAACCTGAGAACATGACTGAGGCTGAAACATGACATATAAACTAAATTTAAGACATGAGAGCATTGAGGAATAATGGGGTATCTCCCCATTGGGACACTATATCCCTCTAATAATGCTTACCTTACTGAGATACTAGGGTGATGCACAGGGCATCAACAGACTGGTTCATGCTAAAAATCTTAAGCTAAAATAAGAGCAAGAGATCTAACAATGCACATCACGAGTATGAAGGGCCTATAACATACCCGATTCTATGCTGGGGGAATTTCCTTGATCATGGTGAGTCTGAACAGCATAAGACCTAATTTGATGCTGACCACTAGTGGTACTGGAAGTGACGCCCTACTGGCACAAATCTTTCCCTTCTGTGCCCTTAATCTATATTCACGCAGCATATGGCCTAGATTACCACATCTAGAACATACCTCACTACCTGCTTAACACACACCCAGATGATTCCTATCACTCTTCGCAAAGCCAATAGGTAAGACTCTTGTTCCTACTACCTTGGGCCTCGAATCCTGGTGACCAATTACGATGGTCATTCTTAAACTTGGGTACTAGTGCACTAGCAAAAGATGGAGCTGGGACTGAAAGCTTATGACTATACTGAGAACGGCTACCATCCCCTGACTTAGGCTGAGCAAAGCTGAAACTACCTGTCCTCGCCCTCTTATTCTGCTTTACTTTTATCTTAATTTTTTGCTCTTTTATCTGCTGAGCATGGGTCATAAGTCTGGCTAAAGTCATGTCGCTATTAAACATGGTGGATCTACACTCATTAACCATGCTATTATTCACCCATGACACAAACTTACTCATTTTGGCCCTACTGTCTGCAACCACATGAGGGGCATATCTTGCTAATTGAGTGAACTTAAGAGAATAATCTTTTACTGTTATATTTCCCTGCCTGAGGTTGATAACCTCTAGCACCTTATCTTCTTTAATCTTTAAGGGAAAGAACCTTTCAAAGAATGCAGTGAAAAATTCATCCCATTGTATAGGCCTTGTCTCATCTGCTCTTTCCGACTTTCACTGCTTGAACCAAGTAAGAGCCACATACTGCAACTAATATGCAGCTAGCTCAGCACTCTCAATAATAGTCACCCCCATGATATCTTTCACCTTCTAAACCTGATCTAGGAATTCTTGAGGGTCCTCATCTGACGTAGACCCAAGAAAGAATGAAGGGTTCATTCTGGTGAAGTCTCAAATACTGGCTGCAGCTGAGTTGGCCACTTGGTTGGCAGGAATGACTACTGGCCGTTCATTTTGGGAAGTGAATGACTGAGCAAGAGTAGTGAATACGGTCCTGAACTCCATATGAGAAACATGATCGCCCAAAGGTTCTTCGGGATGAGGGGATGACTAATTTTCATTTCATCTTTTAGGAGGCATGTTCTATAGAAGAAAGGGAGAAATGTATTAGACTGGTAGTTTAACTTTGAACATATACTTATTGGCATGACATGAATACTAAAAGAAAGGATACTATTCCTAAAACATCTCATAGCCTTCTACACATAAGTGTGGTGCACAACACACGCATGTACAAGACTCTACTAAATTTGGCTTTCGAGACTTCCTAGGACATCATTGAATCTTAGGCTCTGATACAAAGTTTGTAATTCCCTGAATCTTGTACTCGGAATGTTACACGATGCTCATAACCCCAAAGGACCATAAACTAACCCATAAATGATATCTGTACCTATATACTGCATAAAAGACTCTATAATGCAGAAATATGAACTGAAAGGCCATAAGGTTCAATACTAGTACATCACTAAAAATATGGTATATCAATACCAAAATAACTGAAATAACTATCTGACATGCTATATTCTGAAAGCCTCTAAACTGTTTGAAAAAAAAGTTGATGGGACATGTCCCCAACTAACTCTATCTACTGGAATAAAATGAAAACTAAAATAGTAATATAATCATTATGTCCTCAAAGGATGAGGACTCACAGCCGACTCTGACTACTAAACTAGGATGCTACTGATGCTTTAGAGCTCGTGCTCCTAAACCTATGGTATAAGACACCATAGTGCAAATGCGTCAGTACTTTGAATATACTGGTATGTAAGTGAGGTAGGCTGAGAGAAAATAGTTCATATGCATAAACCATACCAACTGACTGACTAACATGAACGTGAGAATACATGTATGTAACTGTAACTGAGATCATGATAGGACTAATACTAAGTTCTGACTACTGAGTTTACAAATATATACACCTGATTCATTGTCGAGTGAAAAAGACTGATACTATATTACTGAATACTGAGGGACTAATACTATGTTACTAATACATGAATAACTGTGTCTAACAGTTCTGTTCTGGTTGACTATATCTGACAGTCCTAAAGCAGAATACTGATAGCATAAGTTTTGATAACTGACATAACTGATAACACGAGAGACTGTATCTGACATTCTTGAATCTGATGGAACTAGCTGAGTTCCATACTATATCTGAGTAACTGAATCTAAGATCAATCCTATCTAGCAGGTGATCTCTAAATCTGATGATAATGATATTAACTAACCAGTTGAGATCAGCCCTTTCTAGTAAGTGATCCCAGAGTCTATTTATAATGATAAGGATTGACTGTACTGATAGTCCTAAATATGGGATTGATGGTTTCTGACATTTCTGATTCTGTAACAAAAACTATGGGATGTATTTATCTAACCGACATGCCTCATACTATAACAACTAGGGTCTAACCTGTAACCCCAGTTGGAAGGGTATCGATACCATGCCACTGGTAAAGACAACAACTATGGAGTCTATCCTAATCTAGCGGGTGACCCCTTGGATTAGTCCTATACATTTAAATATGCTAAGATAGGTGATCTATAAGTATGTTCGTCCTATCTAATGGGTAACATCTAATATCTACGCTGGCTACATAGTTCAGGAACTTAGGGATTGCTTCTAGGGATCTCAGTCCTATCTAGCGGGTGAGTCCCCGACCCTAGGCTCGCTTGGTGCTGAATCCTACTCCCATCTGAAAGACTCTGAACTGATTAACTGAACTGAATTGAGTAACTGAACTGAATTTATGCTAGTGTATTGTCTAGTGGAGCTAAACTGAATTTACCAAGTTTCGTTGACTTACGGAATGTACTGAGTTCTGAGGACTGACTAAGAGTACTATATTTACTGAGATTGACTGGGAATACTGAGGTTACTAGGATTACTGAGTACTGAGATCACTGAGATTATTAAACTACTGAGATTACTAAGATTTCTGGGTTTTCCTAAGTCACATCATTGACTGAATTTATGGATCATGGCTTGACTAAGAGTATCGTGAAAACATGACATGGCTCTAGCTACACAACTAATTTTCTGGTACAAGTACCCCCAGGACTGGATGGAAAGAAACTGCAGTAACATGACTTACTTGAACACATTACTAACATCATAATCCATAATTCATAAAGTGAAGAATTTTATCAAACATATGATATGCATAAACTTGTACATAATTGGGGATTTCATGATATTATACTAGTTGGGCACTTTTCCTTCATATAGACATTTAATCATATACATGGTAGGCATGGTACATATAAACATCATTATACAACAATTAAACAACATAATTCAACTCTAATTTCATCATCCTATGGTTTAATCATAGGTTCACATGAATATACATCTATGCAAATAAATTCAACATAACATTGATCACTTATCATAGATTTGAATTCAATTGATCATTCTCAACATAAACAAAACAAACCCAACATGAAATTTATAATGAAATCCATAAACTTGAACTTAGAAAAAAGATTCTGGGGATTCATGGACAAAAGCACTCCATGAAAGAACACTATGCATACCTCAAAAGCTTGAACCTTGAAGGAGGTTACTTTTCTTGAAGGTTCTTGAATAGTGACGCTTTGATTCTTTTAGTTTTCTTGGAGAAGGGTTTGAATCTAGTTATTGGGTTTTAATCTTGAAAGAAACCCTAATTTTGATGTTATGGATGAATGGGGATTTATGTGCTTTGATTTGACATGATTGGGTGTTAAATAGGATGGAAAAAGACCCAAAAATCCCTTTAAAACGGCGTTACAGCGCTGTTTCGGACAAAACTGACGGTTTGAGTGATGGACCGTAACTTTGGTGACTAACTGTCACTCCATCCATCCTTTTTTCAGTAGAAAGCATCCTTACTGCTTCATTTATGATGGCCAAAGAGATGGTTTGTCGCTGACTTAATAGTCCGTAAGCTTGCCTGTCGCTCCTGGACAGCTCGCACAACTCTCGGTAAAATGGTAATAACTTTTTACTCTGACGCCGGATTTTGGGGAAATTAGTATCGTTGGAAATCTAATTCAATTATATATCTATTGTTGTGTCATGAGATCAAAAATTCTTTGTAGAATGGGAGATATTCTTGTTTCAAGTTTACTATGGCAATGTCTTTCTCAAGAATTCAATAGGTAAGGGATGTTTTGATTCGTGTAATAGCTAGGATGTATTTGAGGACTTAATATACATCTAACTTGATCATAAAACTAACAAATCACTATAATTTATTGCTCATGAGCTTGAATCATGGTTCTACTATCGGTTGGGATTCTCGGGGTATTACAGTTAAAACCTTCTTCAAACTCATTCTCTATACATTTATAGAATATGCCCCAAAGAGAACTAAGAAAAGGATGAGTGGGAATGATATTGTGGTTGAAAACCAACAAGAACCACCACCGGCTCAAGAAAACCCCCTGAATGAACGAGTATCCCATGCAGAATTTACAGCTACTTTTATAACCATATCCCAGTCCATGAACACCAAAAATAACCAGCCTATAGCGGCACCAACAAACCCAATAATAAAGGTGGGAATAACTAGAGTTTGAGCTTCACTTGGATGAATCCTCCAGTGTTCTTTGCATCCAAGTATGAGGAGGATCCTTGTGAATTCGTTGATAGCATTCAGAAAGTTATGGGGATCATGGGTGATATTCCAACTAAAAGTGTCGACATGGCCATTTATGAACTGCAGGAGTAGCTCACACTTGGTATAAGTAATTGAAAGAGGATAAAGATGTAGACATAGAACTAGTAAAATGGATGACATGACACAAACTAGGGCCTTGTCATAGTAGGTATCTCAAGCCAAAAAAAGACCGAACATCACCCCACTACCCAATCAAACAAACAAACATATACCCTGAGTCAGATGAATTCCAATGAAATAATAAGAAGAAGTGATTAACAACACAAAGACTTTGGGATAGGTCCAAGACCATGACCAGCCCAAACAAGTCTAACCGTCCAATGCCCAACCAACAACCATAAAACAACAACAACAAACCCAGTGTATTTCCACAAAGTGAGGTCTGGGGAGGGTAAAACGCATGCAGTCCATACCGCTACCTCCAAAGAAGTAGAGAGGCTACTTCCGATAGACCCCCGACTTAGAATAGAGAATAGTACATAAGGTCGTAGTGAAACATAAAGCAGGATAGATGACATAACAAAAATAAGGAATAAGAAATAATAAAATAGATATTAGAGGAATATGAAATAATAGAAATACGAGCAATTCGAAATAAGAAATAAGAGATAGGAAACCCACCTTGTAGTAACATACATTCCTAGACCAAAGATACCCACCACACCCAAACTCTCCTGACTAGAGACTCCTACTAATGTATATAGTCCTAGGATTACTAACCCGACTACACAAGAGCTCTCCAAATAGCTTGATACAACTCATACACTCATACTAGCCTTCTACCCTTATCTGCAACCTTCACACCTTCCTATCTAGGGTCATGTCCTATTAAGCTATAGCTTCTCTATGTCGTGTCTAATCACCTCCCTCCAATATTTCTTTATGATACCTCTACTCCTCCTAAAGCCATCAAAATCTAGCCTTTCACACCTATGAACTGGGGCATCCATGCCCCTCCACATCACATGCCCAAACTATCTCAGCCTTCCTTCTCACTTTTTGTCTTTAACGGAAGCCATTTCCATCTTCTCCCTGATAGTCTCATTCCTAAATCTATCCCCTTTTCTAAGTCCATACATCCAATGCAATATTCCTATTTCTGCCACCTTCAATCATTGAATATGGGAGTTCTTGACTGGACAACACTCTGCTCCATACAACATGGCTGGATTGACTGCCAATCTATAGAATTTGCCTTTAAGTTTAAGGGGAACCTTTTTATCAAACAACACTCCTGAGACGAGCCTCTACTTCTTCCTACCTTCTCCAATACATTTAGAGATATCCTTATCAATCTCGTCATTCTACTGAATCATAGATCCAAGATATTTAAAACTATCCCTCTTACAAACATCCTGGGAATCCAACCTCACCACCACATCGTCCTCCTGACTCCAGTAACTAAACTTGAATTCCATATACTCTATCTTGGACTTACTCAACCTGAACCCCTTAGATTCAAAGGTTTGCCACGAAACCTCTATTCTTTCATTCACACCCTCCTTCGTCTCATCAATCAACACTAGATCATTCCCAAATAACTTACACCAAGGAACCTCACCTTGAATACTCCACATCAACACATCCATCACCAATGTAAATAGAAATAGGCTAAGAGTCAATCCCTATTCCAATCCTGTCTTGACCAAAAAAATGCCTTGAGTCTCATCCCGGCGTTCTCACCCGAGTCTTTCCTCCATCGTGCATGTCCTTAATAGCTTTGATGTATGCTATCGGAACCATTTGTCATACGTTTTCTCTAGGTCGCTGAACACTATGTGCAAATCCCTCGTCCTTTCCCTATACTGCTCTAACAATCTCCTCACTATGTGGATTGCCTCTATCGTCGAGCGACTAGGCATAAAACCAAACTGATTTTCTAAAATGGCCATAACCCTCCTTAATCTCCATTCAACCACCCTCTCCCAACCAACAACCATACCAAAACAAAAATAATAACCAAGTCCATATCCATAGCATAACATATCCAAGTCCAAAATTTGTCCACAGAAACCCTCTAAAAGAAATCTAAGAATATCAGGTCAGGACATTCCCCTAACCATAGAAAAAACCAATGTCCAAGTTTAAACTAATAAAGTCATAAAAAAACTCAAAGAAAGAATTGGAGCCTTTCGAAGTATGGAAATGCACCACTTAAAGTTAGCACAAGTTGTTCTTGAGTCCAATCACTGAGTAGGAGGTGTAAGATAATGACCAACACCTACATCGCAAAGGATACAACATCAAAGATGGTTAGCGGTTTGAGCACTAGGATTCAACTCAAGGATAAGGATAAAATAATGCCAACAGTTTAGATCCAATCAACCAATGCAGTATATACATATACATATATATCATGTCGGGGTAGGGAACAGGGTTAGTATAAACTTTGAAATCATTAACCTAGGCTGTGTTGCATAGACTTCATAAAACAAGGCACCCACAGGCTATATGAGACCAGTTTTTCCCTATCTAGAAGGGCCTCAGTGTGTATAGCTACACGAACCAGAGAATATCCAAAACTGTATATGCCTATATGGTGGACTCATACCTCCCAACAAAATCAAGGTGACTTAAGAACTAATACATGTATTTTGGGGGACTCAAACCTCTAATTCAAATATTGATTCGGGGGACTCAAACCACCCAATCACAAAGACACCCACACCAGCTAGCGCGACTTCCAAAGTTAGTCTTTCGGTCTCCACTTTCATGGACTGACTACACATCCTGCTTTTAAAGACTAATTTAAAACCATCATTTGACAGACACAACCATTAAGACAATTAGTTTCAAAAGGTACTTCTTTGGTAACGTCATACAAAAACCACTTGCAAACGTGAAACATGCCATTACCAGTATCAATCAACCAATTATTCATTTGAATTTCGGACTCGAACCTATTGCCTAACAAAGATACTTATTCAATTCAAAGTTTAGGGACCTAAACCCTTTTTGGCCAATTAAACCACTAAGGTTACCATTTAAATCATTACAGGGACTACAAGGCCTTTATAAAACCATTTACCAACCATTCATATTCATTAGACCAATGACTTAGTTCAAAACACCATTAACATGTGACTAGTTTATTCTCTTAGGAATTTTCACAAGGACTTTGAGGGAATACCAATTCCAAGAATAAAACCAAGGCAAAAACCATCAAGTTTAGGGTTACCCATGACCCATTTCTTAAAACACAATTACCAAGAACCCACATGTGTAAACTATCACCAAAAAAATGTATAAACATAATTTAAACCAAGAGTAAACAATACTCAACAATATGTATCAAAATCCTCAACATTGATTTTCAAAACCACCATTTATGGGTCATAATCAATGTTTAAAACACATGATATTAAAGAATTGACAATGAGGGAGGAGTCAAATGCCTTATTCACAAAAATTCATGGAAGAAAATTGGCCCTTAAGCCTCTAGATGAATACTTGAAGAAAAACCTAGCCCAATCTTCAAAAGAGATTTTAGAGAGTGTTTTTGGAGTTTTTGATCTTTCAAAATATGTTATGGGAGGCTACAATAGATTATAAGAAATGGGGAAATACGGGTTTTAGGGTGGTAAATTTCAAAAATACCCTCATTTTAAAAGCTAAAACATGATCGCAGGAAGATATGACCACGCCACCCAAACCGTACCCCAAAATACGAGTGGTACCCGCCACTCATACCCTAGGAATCAACTTGTACTCCAACACTATCAAACATACAAGTTCCTAGACCAACTCGTATCAAATCATATAATTGGTACCCCTTAAACCATACCCTAGAAAAAATCTTCTAGGCTAGACATAGGACATCATATGATTTAGTACTACACCCATCATACCCTAGCTTACGACTAGTAAGATGTCCACTCGTACCTTATACAGAATGCATCCCAAACCACATTTATCATCATACAAGTTTGAGAACCCTAAACTGTACCCACATCATACGACAAGTACCTACAAGTCATATGATTTCCAGTGAGCTGAAAATCTAGAATTTTTTTAGGGTCAAAACTAGGGTATTCTAATTCTCCCCCACTTGCATTATTTTTCCTTGAATGATGGGTAAAGAAAGCACAAGCATAAGTTAACACATTGTTACACATCAAACTAACCTTTAACCAATTTTGAAAATAAAGACATAAAAAAAGAATATTAAGAACAACACATACCTCTAACACAAATAATTGGAATGAGGAACAAATGTGAATACTTGGACATAATGTCCTCTATCGCTACCCAAGTAGATTTCTCCATCTTATGGTTCCTCCAAAGAACCTTTACAGAATCCACATCCTTCTTCTACAACCAACAGACTTGAGGATCTAAGATCTTAACTGGGACTACCATATATGATAAGGAATTTCAGATACCTAACCCTTCTGAAGGATAAAATGATAAAGGATCACCTAAACACCTTCTCAACATAGACACATGGAAAATCGGATGAACAGAGCTCAAACTAGGAGGGAACTCCAACTCATAAGCAACATTGCCAACCCTCTTCAAAACCAACTACGAGCAGACATACCGAGGGCTTAACTTTTTCTTCTTACTAAACTACATTCCACCTTTATGGGAGACATCTTGAAGAATACTCAATTGTCACCTTGAACTCTAACTATCTATGCCTCACATCCGCCTTGGAATTTTGGAAACTTTGGGTGGCTTTCAATATATCACAAATCACCTTCACCTTCTCCAAGTATTGGTGAACCAAATAAGGTCCAAACGACTTACCCTTACCAACTTCATACCACCTAATAGAAGAACGACATCTCCTACTATACAATGCCTCAAAAGAAGCCATACCAATGCTAAGTGGTAACTATTATTATAAGCAAATTAAATCAAAGGCAAATAGTAGAACCAACTACCACCATAGTCAATCATGCAAGCGCGAAGAACATCTTCCAATATATGAATAATCCTCAATGTTTGTCCATTCAACTACAGGTGAAAAACATTACTAAGTAAAACCTTAGATCCCAAAACTTTTTGAAACAATGATAACGCTCAATTTACCTCTGTGATTGAGGGGTGAGGCAATCGTTGTCAATAACCAACTATAGTTAGGGTCAAATCCACAAGGAGCCAATTATAAACTTTAAGTCCTATGGGTGCTCTAATTACTAAAAGGTTACCTAGAATGATTATAAATAAGACATGTAAAATAAAATAGGGGGATTGGTTTGTAATGATTTTCGACTACCAATGCATGAATAAGACACTTTTTGGTTTGAAATCAAGATTAAGGAGATCTTGGGATTATGTCTACTTAAAGGTAAAGTATGCAGGTTGTTAGGGTTTAACATGAAATTTAGGTTCTAAGTAAAAGATATGCTAGGTATATAGTCATTATGGACAATCTTTCAATCAAACCATAACGATTTCACCCATTGACTCTTTCGAGCAGCTAACAAGTGTATAAGTTATAATCACCCAAAACCTGAATCAAGCATCCTATTTCTAGGATGATGCTCTTGACATGGCTTACACTCTAACCACACTTATTTATAAGATTACAAAAATTAGTAAACCATAGACTTAATTGCCCACCATTACCTTGTCCCCTATAACTCTCTGATGTTGTGGGTTACCTCAAATTCAACTTCATCCCTCTTTAAGGATAATAAAGGGTTTTAAGAGTTTGGGGTTTTCATCCATCAAACCTTTTGGAGATTTTGGGTTTTCACCCATCAAATTTCAAATCATTAAGTCAAGCAATGCTGGAATCCATACTCAACAACTAAAAATCATGCGAAAACCAACAACAGCCATACATAATTACACTTTAATTGAACATAATCCCAAAACTAAATTACTTATCTACTCATGAAGAAAGTAAAGAGAGATTTACCATAAGGATTATCCTAAAATTCATTATTCACAAAATTAGTAAGAAATTAAGACTCCATAATTACTTACACATTTGCCCAATTAGGGTTTCTTGCCTTTCAAAACCAAAAATATATATGAGGTAAGTAATACCTATAGAAAAAAAGATTTTTGCCTATATATGATTTGGGATTCGTCTATGCAATTTTATAAATCATTCCTTTGGCATATTCCTACTGAACTGCGATTGCATAGGTTTGACCGCGACTGCAGCTAAGTGAACGCAATTGTGTTCTGCAACCGTGTTATGCTGACCATCTTAACTGACCACGACCACGGCTCATGAACTGCAGTTACTGAGGCTGAAATGATCCAGGTCTTCAACTGTACTCTTCTTTGCTTTCTTTTTATCATTTTAGGCTTCATTCCTTATCTTTTCTTATTCTCAACTATATACATACAAAATATGGAGATTAGTGCATTAAATAACCATTGTCTTATTTAAATTTACAAACATGGTAGTGCACATAATTGGTTAGAGAGAATGAGTTGTAAAATCACCACTCATCAATACCTCCAAATTAGAATCTTGCTTGTCCTGAAGTAAAACCACCCTTTACTATAATACAACTCCCAATGTATGCCCATATGTTAGTTTTTAATGATTATAATGACTCTAAATTGATTGCAATCCTAAAAAGATGTTAACACATGGGTTAACAGATTTTCTTTATGACTCTCCTTATTATAAAATGGAACAGCAAAGGATGCAATAGACTTCGAGGAGCAACCACATAACAACTACTAGCATTCTAGAAATGACTCACTTGTTAAATAAACATATTATACCTCCTCTTATCTCATCATGCGGAAGATGAAAAATTTACCAACCTCAATGTATTTGCATACCTCCTCATAAGAAAGAAGATTTTACATGCCTAGCTACCAATTACACAATAAGGAATTTTAAGCGAAAACACTCACTCTAACAAAAAAGTGTACATGTTAACAAGTACCATGCCATGGGCTTGCCCTATTTTTAATCACCACTACAATGACTACATTTGGTTTGGACTAACAAAGTTCTTTGTAAGCTTGTAATGTAGGTTTAGGATAGGATATCAAATTAGGACAATAAGACTAAATCGTCCTTGAACTTCTATGTCATACTCTATTTATGCTTTGTTATTGGGCCACTTTTTTTCACTTTACTATTTTGCCTACTTTTCCACTTTTCATTACCTAATTTCTTTTCACCTTTCTCTTTTTTTTTACTTTAATAAAGCATCATGAAACTCTTTCTTTTGATGGACTATCTCTTCTTTCAAAGCAAAATGCTTACTTGTTTAAGCTCGTAGGCACTTTCTTACGACTTTGTAGGTCAACTACCCTTCTTTCTCCTTCCACCACCCCCAACTTAAGATTTTAGCCATAATTTCTATTCTTAAGTTCAAGGAGGGTAGGGTTCAAGAGAGGATGAATAGAAGGGTCACAACTTGTAATGCATTTGACAAAGAAAATTTCAAAGGCTCAAAAAGGGTTACTAGGGGTAACTCCTATGTATTGGTAGGATTTTTAGGCTAAAGTGGGATTCCAAAACAACAAGATGGCCTATGATCATTTTACCAACCAAACACAATACAAATTTTTCTTCGAAAGACTAATGGGGAAAGTTCAAGATGGTATAAGTAAACATGAGATATAGACAATTAAGCTCACACACATGGCATATGAATGTTGTCAAGGAGGTTCTATTGTTCTACCCGCTGGAGACAAAGATGGAGTATTCATTATTTTTCTGAAGTCAATTTTTGGAGTCATAAAAAGAGGGAACATTTCATCACGAGGTTTCTCACATCCATGCCTTCAAATTTTGCAAAATTTTGGAAAGAGGAGGTTGTTTGCTTTTGTATCTGGACCATGCATAATTTGATAATCATGGAAACAACTCAAGCTATAGTCTCACATTGCAAACTATAGTACGAGAAAACCACCCACATAGTTACTCCATTTTCACCAATGGGTATGAATGATATCCCAAATCATCAATGCTAAATGTAATCAGACTTTTCTTGCATTTTATGGCCTCGGTGCCATAGGTACTTAGACTTCCCCTGCCACTATGGCTAGAAACCTAATCATGACAGAAAAGCTCATCTGTTAAAACTAAAATAAAGAGACAAACTAAGAATAGAGTAACTATTCCATGCAAATGTGGACACCATTAGAGTGACCGAATATTACAACCCAAATAAAGCTAAGAATCATCCAAAAGAGCAGAAAAGTACGCTGAAATACCAATAATACAGGACCAAATCAAATGAATAAGGAGACACACCCAGCTAAATAGATAGCAGTATCCCTACTATATAAATAATCAGATAAAATAGATAAGGATGCTCCCTGAAGCCGTATAAAGGGCTACTTTCACTTTTAGATTCTTCTTAAAATCACTCCACTCGGCTAGGGCCTCATCATCACTCTCCACCCAAGAGATAGGAAGTCTATCTTGCAGTTTTAAGACCTTCTATAGACCCTTCACCCTTTTTATATCTTGATAAAGAACTCATACCTCGTCTTCTCGCTTGTAACCATTTTTTTATGTTTAATCTTGAGAAGTCAGTGTGAATTCACCAACGAGGAGGAGGCTTTCTAAAGATTAGAAATAGCAGCCTCTTGTTTTGTCGGTCTACCCTGTACTTTTCATAATCAGCATATGATACATATGAATGATAGGTGGTGGAAGGATCTCTCATTCCTTGGGGTAAACTAGACACAAGCTCTTTAATGGTTATAATATTTACTCCAATCTCATCAAAAGGTCCCGTGGTGATTGGACTATGAAACTCGGGCTCACTGTATGTCGGCTTTTCAAAGTTGATCTTTCTATTCTTACCTTTGTTGGGTATTCCCTCTCTTTGAATCCTCAAGAGGCAGATTGGGGCACTAGGATGCATCAATGTATCACTAGGCACTAGAACGGACAAATGTATCACTAGCATACTCTTCCACCCCCACTTTCCTACAAAGATTAGTAATCAAAGAGGAGAAGAAGAGATGTATAGCGCCTTGTATCTTGAAATGATCTATTTCATTGGCCACAAGTTTCCCAATAACTAGTGGGATGTCCTCTAGAATACAAGCAACTATCCGACTATTTAATTTTGGGATTACTATCATCTGGGTGCAAGGAGAAACTCGACTATAAATGATGTACAACCATATGTGAGCCTCTAAAGTGAAGTCGTTCATATAGATATTGCTTTTATTCTTGGACCAAGAGTCTTCCTTTCTGGGGAATAGACGTTGCACCAAATAACTCCCAGGTTTAAAACCCTTTGCTTGGAATTCACCCATGTTTGTATGTTTGATCCATAAACATCATTGATTTGCTTATCCCCATCTTTAATCATTTTCCATGAATATTGATAGTCTTATTAAATAGGTACGAGAAAGACACTTCACTGATATTAGCATAAAATTTGTCGACCCATTATTCTTTTGTAATGAATGGATACAAGGCGAAAAACTACCACCCTATGGCTTTTAAGTTTGTCATAAAATGTTAGTAATTTCTTCGGCACATTCTCCAAGCAAATTCCTCTTTTCAGGAGTAGTTTTTTCCTGGACAAATTATTGTAGTAGTGAGTGTGGAACTCAGGTGCCATGAATCGGATGTGATCATACTTTTACATGATGTTGTCCTTAAAGCACCAGGCACACATTATATCAATTAATGATATTTTAACATGAACACTATACCACATTTCTTATTAATGCTAATTGGAATGGGTACTCGATGGTTCTATGTTAAAAATTAGAAGTGGAGGATTTTTGGTATGGAAGGAAATTAGCCCCAGATGCTACAATCACGAACCATGACCATATTTGCATTGCCGCTATTGCAACCTTCTAACCACGGTCGTGATACCTGAGTCTAGTTTTATGCCAGCTTCTCATATTCATATCTCTTACAAGTTAGGTTACTAGCACATTCTAAAATATGTATGTACAGGAAAAACAATTGAGCAATGCTAATAAGTGTTTGAGTGTGCCCTTTAAAATATCGCAACCCTTATTGAAAGTTCATTTGGGAAAAGTGTCAAACACTTGGTGTGCACATGTTGTTTGTTTATATTTTTCACACATTATTAGGTATTTAAGATATCCCACTTGTATACACACCTTATCTAACCAGTTAACATAACACCACCCCAAATATGACAAAATGGAAGTCATAACAATCAAAACTTTAGGCCCTTTCTTAATTATGCATTTTAGGGTCTATTTTCAAAAATATAAACACGGATTCATGACACTTACTGGAGTTATGATGCAAGAGGGTTGTAAGGATGTTGTTTGATAGCTCACAAACTTGACCAAAAATTATCCCAAATTAAAAAGTATAATCTTTAAAGGGATGTGATAGAAATGAGAGAAAATGAGGAGTTAAGTAATTGAAGTGGCCGCAATCACTGACACCCGCGTCACCACGATTGCACTTGAGGACTGAGATCGTGGACACCTGCGTTACTTTGATTGTACTTAGGGACCATGATCACGGTAACTGAGAGTAGTTCTACTCCCCTAATTTCCCCTATTCAGCTGTCTAATAAATTTTCATGAATTTTTTCCCTATTTAGTTTTCAATGCAGAATTACACATTTTCCCCTTTCCAAGATCATCCAATGCACTCTATAGTTCCACAAATGCATGGATTCTTCATATGCAAAAGATCACATCTATCCTACAAAAACATAACAAAAATGATATGATTCACTCTCATAGTATTTGCAAGTTGTCTCCCACCTAGCGCCTTAGTTATCGTCATGGCATGACATCTATCTTCCTTTATTCTCAATGTATGTCTTAAAACCCCTCCTCATTATCCTTCTCACTCTCCACATCCACCCTGAAAACAACTTGGATCTCTACAGTTTGTTTTTTTTTCTTGTATATTTTGAAAGAAACCTCATCCTCTTGAATGCTCAACTTTATTTCCCCCATCTCTAAATCGACAATGGCCCTTCCGGTGGCCAAGAAAAGACGATCAAGGATAATAGGTACCTCTTGGTCCATTTCACATTCTAATACCAAAAAGTCAACCAGGAGTATAAGATTATCCACTTTAATAAGAACATCAAACAAAATTCTGACCAGTCTTTTGATGGATTGGTCTGTTATGAAAAGTTGCATATAGGTCAGTGTAGGGGCATCCAACCCAAGATTCTTGTAGATGACAAAAGGAAATAAGTTGATGCTTGCACAAAGGTCATATAGAGCTTTTGCAAACTTATGCATCCCGATTGTTCAAGGAATGGTTAATGCTCCAGGGTGTTCTTTCTTTTCTGCAACCTTACTATCAATGATAGAACTACACCCATGAATGAGCTCAATGGTGTCCCCTTTAACAAGTTTCTTCTTGGACATCAACTTTTTCATTAGCTTAGTCTATCCCAAGATCTCTTGGATCACCTCAAGCAACGGGTTGTTTATCGATAGATTGTTAATTTTTACCATGAACTTCCTCAATTTGTCACCTTCCTCTTTTATGTAACCATTGAGGGAACAGGGGAAGAACTTGTATTATGGGTCTTGCTTTATTTTATTGCTTGTTAATCTCAACCACTTGTTCGTCACTTTCATTGGTTTCCTTCTCATCATCTCCTTCTTGAATTTTAGGTAACACCTCATTTGCCTTCACTTTGGGAATTTTCTCAATCAAGTCTCCTTTAGTGGGTTCATCAAGGGTCATTCCACTCCTTATGACAATTTCTAGAACTTGGGAATCATTCTTTGGATTAGCAATCATGTCACTAAGGAGTTGACCTCTAGGCCTAATATTTAGTTTTGTGGATATTTTCCTAACTTAGATCTCTCATTTCTTAATAAAGGCAGAGTGAGACACCACGGTTTGGGAAAGGTGAGAAAAGTCACCTTTCAACTTATGGACCATTTTGTCCATACCTTCCAATATATTCAATATTCTTGCTGACATATCCTCGGTCTTGAATTTTTCAGGGTCAATTACACTTGAATCCTTGTCCTTGGATTGCTCGTAAGGGGGAACATAACGATCATAATTGCGTTCTCAATCTCTCCAATCTCTATCCATCTCGCAACCCATCCAACCTTGGTTCCCACCTTGCCTTGGATAGGCGAGGAGGGAACTCCTAAATAGTTAGCCAAATATTGAATTTCTTCACCCAACTTCTTGCTTTTTCATCATCTTCAAAAGATTTTTATGATACAGCATTTACCATTTTCTTGGGTTCACCCATAACATGCTTTGTTTTGAGTTCAAGTTAGGTCATCATTTTTCCCATGTTTTTCTCCTTTTCTTCATTTTGCTTTCTTTATTCATTATCGACCATGGAAGTAGTGGAAGGGATCTTGGGATCTTTGATTTCTCAGGTATGCCAAAACTAATTTTCCTTTGACATTTCTCCAATCAATAGAAAATACATGTGGTGGCGCAACTTCAGTAGGGAACCACCTGCCCTATTATCCACCACCATTTTGTTAAATGGAACAAGGGCATGGTAGAAAATTTCTAGAGGCATCTTCTCTAGGACTTCATAATTTGGACATTGAGCTGGCTTACCTTAAACCTCTCCCAAGCTTCAAACAACTGCTATCCATTCATTTGTCAAAAATTCACAATCTCATCTCGCTTTTAAAGCATTTTTCTTAGTTCTAATATCTATCAAGAAATACTATAGTAAGCTCGTCCTAACATGTAAATGAGCTGGGTAGAAGTGAGCGGAGCCATAAAATTGTGTCATAATTTAGTGAGAATGGGAAGTGGCAAAACCGGATAGATTCTTGAGTAATGTGTTCTATATTGAACGGCGCACACACTTGCACAAAATTCTTCAAATGGACATTTGGGTACTCAAAGGCTTGATCCCCTTACAATCCTTTCATTTGCAACATGTAAAGCATGATGCTTGTCACATGGAAGACTCCATTTCTTTTAGTTGGTGGGATACGAATTGAACTTGTTTGTCTTGCTTCATTTAGTGGGCCCTCATCTTCTAGAGGGGAATCAAAGAGGACCATATTGCTTGTGCTATCACTCATTTCACTGTTAACACTTTGATTGTTTACAAAAGATCAAAAATAACAAATAACATAAATTACACCACTCCGGGTATTTCTCAAGTAAGAATCACACCGCACAAGGGATATCTATATTCGACTCCATGATAATGGAGCCATATTGATAATGCTCAACTCAGTCCCATGATTGAGGGGTGAGGCAGTCATTGTCAATAACCCAACTAGAGTTGGGTCGAATTAACAAGGAGCAAATTATAGACTTTAAGTCCTATGGGAGCTCTAATAACTAAAATATTCCTGGAATGATAATAAACAAGACATGTAAAATAATATGGGGGGATTGGTTTGTAATGATTTTTCACTACCAATGCACGAATATGGCACTTTTTGTTTGAAATAAAGATTTGAGGAGATCTTGGGATTACGTCTACTTAAAGGTAAAGCATGCGGGTTGTTTATTGTTTAACATGAAACTTAGATGTGAAATAAAAGATAGGCTAAGTCTATTGTCATTATGGCCAATCTTTCAATAAAACCACAATGATTTAATCCATTGGCTCTTTCAAGCACCTAACAAGTGTACAAGTTATAATCACCCATAACCTCAATCAAGCATTCCTATTTCTAGGTTGATTCTCTTGACATGACTTACACTCCAATAATATTAATTTTTAAGATTAAAAAAGGTAGTAAACCTTAGACTTAATTGTGCACTATTACCTTGTCCACCTATAACCCTCTTTTAAGGATGTTATAGGTTACCTGAAATTCACCTTCATCCCTTTTTCAAGATGATGAAGGATTTTTAGAGTTTGGGGTATTCACCCATCAAACCCATTTGGAGATTTGGGGTTGTCACCCATCAAATTCCAACTCATTAACTTAAGAAATGGTCGACACTCAAAAACTAAAAGTCATGCAAACACAACAACACCCATACACAATTACACTTTAATCAACAGAATCCCAAGACTAAGTTACTTAGCCACTTATGAAGAAAGTTAAGAGAGATATATCATAGGGATTATCAAAAACATTCATTCTTTACAAAATTACTAAGAAATTAATCATCCCAAATTAGTTACACACTTGTCCAATTACAGTTTCTTGCTTTTCAAAACCAAAAATATTTATGAGGTAAGCAATACCCAAAGAAGAAAGGGTTTTTGCCTCTATATGATTTAGGATTTGTCTATATGATTTTACAAATCTATCCTTAGGCATATTCCAGCTAAACCATGATTGCCCAGGTTTAACCGTGACTGCGGCTATGCAACCACGTTTGTGATCTGCGACCACATTATGCTGACCATCTTTACTTACCACAACTGTGGCATGAGGACCGCGGTCGCGGTAACTGAGGCTGAAATGATCTAGGTCTTTAGCTGTACTCTTCTTTGCTCCCTTTTTATCATTTTAAGCTCCATTCCACATCTTTTCTCATTCTCAGCTATATATATTCCAAATGTGGAGATTAGTGCATTAAATAACAATTGTGTCTCATTTAACTTTACAAACATAGTAGTGCACATAAATAGTTTGTGCGAATGAATGGTAAAATCACCACTCATCAAATGACATCCAAAAATGCGTTGAGAATGGAGTACCACAATCTGAAATGATAGAATAAGGAGTACCATGTTACTTGAAAATCTCTACAAGACACAATTTGGCATAGTCTTCCATCGAATAACTAGTCCTCACCAGTAAGAAGTGAGCGAACTTGGCCATCCTATTCACAATGACCCAAATTGAATCACACTGATTTCGAGGCCAAGGAAGATCGATCACAAAATAAATAATAATAACTTCTCACTTCCATTAGGGAAACTTAATCTCTTGATACAAACCCCCAAGTCTCATATTCTCAACCTTCACTTGTTGATACACCATACACTTAGTGACATAGTTAGCCATATCCAACTTCATATTGTTCCACCAATAGAAATCCTTAAGGTCATAATACATCTTTGTGGAGCCAGGATGAATACCATAACGAGATACACATACTTCAACCAAAATCCTCAATCCATCGACACCAAGAATACATAACCTGCATTGGTACCTCGAGATACGGCCACCACCCATCGCAAAGTCAACAACCTTTTGTTGACTCATATTTCTTTTAATCTTTATCAAATTATGATCCAATATTTTCTTTTCCTTTTGTCAACAACAAGAGACAACTAGATACCTGATGCACAAATACACTACCATCCTCAGAGTCCTGAGACGAACTCCGAGGCTAGCCAAATAGTGAATATCATTCACTAACTCCCACTTATCCTTATCCATATGAGCTAAAATCCCCATGGACAACCTGCTAAGAGCATCAGCAACTACGTTAACATTTCTTTGATAGTAGTAAAGACTAATATCATAGTCTTTCAGCAACCCAAGCCACCACCTTTACTAGAGATTTAACTCTTTTTGAGTAAACACATATTGTAGTCTCTTCTGATCAGAAAAGATATCAACATAAACCCCATCGAGATAGTGATGCCAAATCTTCAATAAAAATATAACATCTAACAAATCCAAATCACGGGTAGGGTAGTTCTTCTCATGAACTTTCAATTTCCTAGAAGCATAGGCTACAACCCTACCATACTGCATCAACATAAAACCAAGATAAAAACAAAAAGCATCACAATACACTACAAAGCCGTTATTCCCTCGGGTAGGGTCAAAATCGAAGCTGAAGTCAACTTATTCTTCAACTTTTCAAAACTGCCCTCACACACATCTGACCATAAGAACTTAAAATTCTTCTATGTCAACTTAGTCAATGGGGAAACTATAGTAGAAAAACTTTCCACAAATCTTCTATAGTAATCGGCTAAACCCGAGAAACTCTGAATATCGATTGGAGTTGTAGGTCTAGGCCACTTCTTAACCACTACAACCTTTTGTGGATCTACCGTGATCCCCTCACTAGAGATAATATGACCAAGAAAAGTCACAGCCTTCAACCAAAACTCACACTTAGAAAACTTGACATATAAATACTGATCTTTCAAGGTTTGCAACATAGCATAGAGGTGATCGACATGATCCACCTTACTCTTAGAGTAGACCAAGATGTCATTAATGAAAATAATGAAAAAAAAGTCTAAAAACTGACAGAAGACTTAGTTCTTTAAATCCAAGAATGTCGATAGGGCATTTGTTAGCCCAACAAATATAATTGTGAACTTATAGTGACCATACCAGCTCCTGAAGGCAGTATTAGGGTTATCCACTTCCCTAATCTTTAGTTGTTGATAACCTGACCGAAGATTAATATTTGAGAAATACTTCGCACCTTGAATTTTATCAAAAAAGTCATTGATCCAAGGAAGAGGATATTTGGTTCTTTACATTCACCTTATTTAGATGATGATAATCAATACTCATCCAAAGAGAACCATATCAATACTCATCCAAAGAGAACCATCCTTTTTACTCATAAAAAACACCGGGGAACCTCAAGGAAACACACTAGGACGAATAAACCCTTTATCTAGGAGATCTTTTAATTTCTCCTTAAGCTTCTTCAACTTAGCTAGAGCCATCCTATAAAGAGGGATAGAGATAGCACGAGTGTCTGAAATAACATTAATCCTAAAATCAATTTCTTTATCGGGAGGAACACTAGAGAGATCATCAGGAAAAACCTTGGGAAACTCATTAACCACATGGATAGATTTTAGAGAAGGACCTTCTGAGTTAGATTCTTTAACCCAAATAAAATGATATAGACATCATTTGGAAATCAACTTTCGGGCTATAAGATATGAGATGAACCTCACCTTAGGCACTAAAGAACCCCTTCCCATATAATGGATAGCTCATTAGGGAATCTAAACATGACCTTAAGGGTCCAAAAATCGAAGGAAGCATAACAACAATAAAACCAATCCATCCCCAGTATGACATCAAAGTCAACCATATCTAATTCTATCAAATATACAAGTGTTCTCTACCAATAACAGATACCACACCCCTACAGACTCTTTTAGCAATCATAAAGTAACCAGTCGGGGTAGATATAGAAAAAAGATCAAAAATAAACTTAGGACTAAAGATAAAATACACAACCACAAATAATGTCACATAAAAAAGAGTGGACCCTTGATCAAGTAAAAAGTACACATCACAGGAGAAGAGTTTCAACATACCCGTAATGACATAGGGAGATGCCTCAAAATCCTGAAGAGATGCAAAAACATATAACCAATTTTCACTAGTACTAGTAGTACAAGGAGAATCAAATATAGAAGCAGCATCCTTTTGGTGTTGGAGTCGATGAAGAGGAAATCGGGACCTTGTTATCCCTAGAAGCCAATCTAGCATGATATTAATGCTGCATGTGACCAATCCGACCACAATAAATATATTTTTTCATTCTGTTCTTATAGAACCCATAATGCGACCGCCCATAAAATTTATAAAAAGAGTGGGATGGAGCTGACTGAGCCCCACTAGTCTAGATTAGGCATTATATGCTCGGGACCCACCATCATGCTGTGATCGATAATCACCCGATGACTTCGGGTAAGGAATACTAGCTATAGAGAAATAATAAAAACTCCCCCACTTCTTCTTTGGAGAACTACCATCTCTATCACTCTGCTCAAAAGACCTAATTTCTTCCCCTACATCTTACTCAACTCTACCTGCTTTCTTTTCTCTTTCTCCACTTCCTGTACGTACACCACAAACATAGAGATATCAATGTCTTGATCAACAAATTAGCCTTGATCTCAAGGATTAACTAACCAGATATTCTAGAAGAAAACTTAGCATTCAAGCCCTCATGCTAGAGACTAACTCAGAAGCATACCTAGACAACTGATGAAATTTTATGTCATACTCCTTGACAGATATCCTACCTTGCCTCAGATTCACAAACTCTGCCACTTTTGCCTCCCTCAACTCCTAAGGAAAGAAGTAGTCTAAAACTGCACTAGAAAAATCCTCCTACAAGTCAGAACGAACATCCTCTACCCTTGACTATTCATACTCTTTGTACCATTGGTATGCCAAATCTTTCAATTGGTAGGTAGAAAAATCAACACCTTCTACCTCCAAAGCACACATAATCCAGAAGATCTTCTTTATTTCATCAATAAAATTTTAATGATCCTCCTCAACCTTTGTACCAGTAAACATATGAGGATGCAACTTAATAAATTGGCCAACCCTTGTGGCATCAGAAGATAAAGTGACAGAAATACTATGCTAGAACGATTAAGGGTCGCTGCATCTGACTATCCTTATAAGGTTCCACCAATCCCGACTAATCCTACTAGCTCCCCTAGAGGCGACTAAGAATTGGTATCGCCCTCAGGAGTAGTATTAATGGGGATAGGTGGAACCTATTGAGGATAGTCAGATGCAACGACCCTTAATCGGGTCTGGACTCCAGAGGTAGAATATGTCCCATAAATATTTTCTCCAATTGGAATAGAGTAGTTTACATAAACATTAAGTCTTTTTGGAGGCATGATCTTAAAGACAAGCAAACGACAATCAGAAGAATCAAAAACCTTAGACTCTATAGCTCAAAATAAGATAGTAAGAAAGTGAAACATTCTTAAATGTCTCATAGCATCTCTCTCATAAATGTGGTGCACTACATATCCATAAAAGAGACTTTAATTGACACGGGTTTGTCGAATCCCAACTGACCATGAACCTAGGCTCTGATACAAACTTAACACGACCAAAAACTGGGCCTTATTGTAATGGGCATATCCAGACTAATAAGGATCGGAGATCACCCCTATACCAAATCAAACCAACCAATATTGTAAAACCACATAAGATCCTATCTCAATTTAGCTCACCAATATAATTAAAAAGGGTCCAAGAGTTAGAAAATTTCACTAAGTGTTAGGACTTAGTCATTTCTAAAGCCCCTTAAACTTCTATGTTTTAATTTTTGACCTTCCCGGCCTTAGAATGTTGATTTTAAAGTTGATTTATGATCGAAGATGTCAAAGGTACTTCTCAGGCGAGTTTCAAAATTTTTAGACTAGCGTAAGAGCATGTATAGAGGTCCAAAATAGTAACATCACCGGTAGGAATGGCAATGGTGTGGTATGGTATGAGTGTGGTGGGTTTTTTTCGCAACCCATAAATTTTAAAATAGCACTGCACCTCACCACATCACCTTCAAACCCACATAAACCCGTCCCACATTTATACCCACATATACCCGATCCACCCCACCCCACATCTTTTCTTTTTTCTTTTTTAAAAAAATTATTACTTTACAGAAAACCATAATATTTTTAATATTAGGAAATAGTAACAACCAATTTATATTATCACTTTTCACTAAGGAATTATCAAAAAAGTATCATGTGTACAATTAATGATCAAATTTTCATGAAGATGAATAATGAGTTTTAAAAAGTTATAAAATTGTTTATTTGAAGTGTTATACATGTTGGTTAAGGCATAGTAAAATTTTAAGTGAAGAATACATATAATAGATAGATTTATGAGAATAATACTAATTTTTAATATTTTTTTAGTTTAAACCCACATATACTCGTAACCCGCCCCATCCCGCAGCATTTAAAAAAACTTAAAATATCCCCACACACGCACCATACCCAAATAGTCCAAAAGTGGTACCGCACCATATAGCCTAAAACTTGCACTACTCTATACCCATACCGTCCCATTGTCATCTCTAATCACCAGGATAAGCTCGTGGTGCACTCTGTAATAAACCATACTAGAGCCCATAGAGCCTGCTCTAGTGCACCATACTAGAGACCGCAGTGCATTCCCTATCACCCGCCCCTCAATTTTTCCATCTTTTGTTCTTATTTTTGTATGGGCAATTGGGTCTTTTCCCTTCACCCAATTTGTCCATAACACGGGATTAAGGGTCCCAAAAGAATAAGTTGTCATCTTATTCTTTAAATTCACTCAAAAGAAAGAATTATATCTCAAGAGCAAACCCTAGCCTATTCAAAAGAAATATCATCAAGAACTTTCACAAATTCATCAATTAAGGTATGTTTGATGTTCATCCATAGGATTTCAGCCACGGCGTCCAAGAATTCATTTTTAAATTTCAAATAACGGTTTTGTTTACATTTTATTAGGAATTATATCCATGAAGCTCATATGAACTTTGATTTCTAGTCATGTTTACCATGTGATTTTGTTGCAACCATCCCTTGACAAGTTTGAATGATGATTATTCACGTGTTAAAATCTTAACCTATGATTTTAATATAGAAATGATGCTATTATCACATGTTTTAACTAATTTCATGCTTTAACTCATGAACCTCGTGTGTTTGATAAAATCCCTAAGAGATGAATTTTGAACAATGATCCCTATAATGATTTGTAAAGCTATCTATGTTCTTATTGATACTTCTACTTAGTACTGGGGGCTATGAATACCAAGAACATAGATGTTTACTCAGTATCAATATCTTTCAGAATGGTTTTAGATATATATGAGCATTATTCATTCCATCAGTTATCATTATCAGTTAAACTTTGATCATTTTAGTAATCAGAGTCAGTTCAGTTGGGAGTAGGATTTAACACTGAGCGAACCAAGGATAGGGGCTCACCTACCAATAGAGAGTGTGACAATTTTTAGCAATCCCTGCAGTCCAAAACTATATAGCAACCATAGTTTTGAGATATTAACCTACCAGTTAAAGGATTGACACATATCTCACCAGGGCACCTACCAGTAGAGAGTGACTCTTTAGTCATTTGGGACTTCACTTTAGTGGATATACACAACCATTGTTAGTACCCGTGGCATGGTATTAAGACCCTTAAAATTGGGGTCACAGGTTGGACCCCAATTAGCTTAGATCAGGGTATGCAGGTTAGATGATACCTTCCACAATCTCAATTCAGTATTCGGTCCAGGTTTGTTTGACCATTGCATACAGTATCAATCATTCAGGTTTTAGCATCTCATTATTTTAGTTTACATATTATTTGGGAATCATACTATATGTTTGGTCATAAATTTGCAGATTTCACCGTGTTTCATGCACTTATATCCAGTTACCTCATGCTATTTATTTAGTTAGTTATTATTTATATACATAAACCTATGCATATCAGCCTAACCTTATCTCTCATGCCAGTATATTTAAAGTACTAATTATATATTCTTTTATTATGCTTTGATGTTTAATATAATAGGTTCAAATACTTTGGATCGTGACCGTGCATAGAAAGTTCAGCCTATCAGCAACACAAGCCGTGGTGAGTCCTTATCAGTCGAGGACATGGTAGCTTATTTTAGTTTACTTTAGTATTTCAGTACTTTCTTTTAGTTTGTTAGTTGGAGTTAGTTAGGGCCTATCCAATCAACTCTTATCAGTCAGTTTTAGACGCTTTCATACATTTCAAACAATTAGTAGGTTTGTTAATCTTTTCAGTTAGATTTTTAGTATATTCATTCATATTTCAGTCTTGACAATTTCATTATATTAATTTTAGTACTTAAAAACCATTGGCAGTATTTAGTTATTTCTTCATATATGTATTTTATTATCGTATTATTTAGAGTTTAGAGTAGGTACCGGTTCATGGGTTAGCTTGTGGTCTTTGGGGACTGCAAGCACCATTGTTGTAACTATGGGGTAGCCTCGGGTCATGAAAAAACTTGGTATTAGAGCCTAAGGTTTTAATTTGTCTTGGGAAGTCTAAAAGCTACATTGATTATAGTCTTATGCATGGGTGAAAAGTGCACCACACTTATGAACAAGAGGCTTCAAGATATTTTAGGAAAAAATTGCCTTCTTTTAGTGTTCATGTTGTGCAAAAGAGCATGAGATCTATATAAACTATCTTTCTAATTTAATATTCCTTCTGTTTACAGACCATACCTCCCATAAAGAATAATGGATGAAAGAAAGGGAACCAGTCCGCACCACTGCTCATATAGATTGAACCTTCCAACGAACATGTCTCCCATGCCAAATTCAAAGCTGCTTTCATTACCTTAGCTTATTCAGGAGCTACTCAAAACTATTAGTAGGTGGTTGTTCTATCTAGACTTATAGTTTATGCTTAGTAGATTGAGGTAGAAACATGTAGGGAGAAATAGAGAGAGAGGAAAAGAGTAAGAGGGACTAAACATGTACTTATATGCCAAGATCAGAGTATGGCAACCATTCCCATTTCCTTTAGAAATTCTTATCCCTAGATCTACCTTAAGCTAGTGAACTAGTGCCTAAGTTTAGAAATAATAGTCCAGATAGATGACCGAGATTTAAGTCATAGGTTAGTAGGAAGAGTGTTCATACTAATCCACTTTACAGAGAATATGGTAGAAATCATCAGGGTATGTGAAAGGGTGGTAGTGGTGTATGTTTTAGGTGTGAAAGGCCAAGAAATAGATTCAGAGAATGTTCTAAGGTTTATTAGCAGAGTCAGCACAATCATTCTCCAATTCCAGCCGATCGCCTGACTCAGCAGGGTGCCGAGTTCAGTGCCACCAATGGTCAATGCCAGAATAAACTTCATGCACCCCAGCCCTTACATGCTTAGGAAAGTTCTCCTGATGTGGTTATGGGTACTTGGAATTTCTTTCATCCTTATGTCTATGCTTTATTAGATCCCAAAACTTTGCTACTTTTGTAAACCCTTATATAGCTGTTGATTTTGGTATCAGTCCTGAAACTCTTGTAGAGCCCTTCTTAGTGTCTACACTAGTGGGTAAATCTAGTATAGATAGATGGGCATATAGGAATTGCATAATTACAATATCCCATAAACTCACTATAGTAGATCTCGTGGAGTTAGAGATGATTGATTTTGACGTTATTCTCAACATAGATCAACTCTACTCATACTGTGATTTAGTTGACTATACAAATAGATTCATTCAATTTCAGTTTCCTACTGAACCAGTCATCGAATAAAGGGTTAGTACCTCAGTTATTAGGGGTCAGATGTGTTTTTAGATACCTCCTTTGAATTATATAATAGAATATGACTGAGAGTCAGAAGCATGAATCTAGAAGTTTAGTAGGAACAAAGTGGGGATAGTATTATCTGAATTTGGTAGATTATACATCCATGGGACAAGTTGTATATAAGGTGAGCTAGTAGGCTTGAGATAGTGTATGCAAGAATTTAAGTTGCTCATTCAAAAGTAAGGATGATTATGTGGGTATGATCTAGAGGTGTACCCAAGGTTATATGGGATGGTAGTATTTCTAAGTATTAATAGTATGTGTGCTTAGATGGTAACCTTGAGTTGTTAAATATTAGAATCTAAGTTTTAATATTTGAAGATTATGCTAATAGAAAGGAGAGTTGAAACCTATGATGGTGTAAACTCATAGTATTGTGATACTCGGGAAGATTCGAAGTTAAAAAGAGTTTAAATTATTATATGATGATTTTTGGGGCTATAGAAAGTTAAGTATTGTATGTCAGAAGGGAGTACTAGTAGTGATCCTTACATTATCAAGTGTAGTATTTCAAGGTAAGTATAGTATTTATGTGCATTGTGATGTCCCAAACTATAGAGTTAATTGATTGAGTTCAGTTAATAGTTATTTAGAAGGGTTTCACAGACTTAGAGTGATAGCTTAAACCTAAGGAAAGATGATAGAACAAGAAACCAGGTCAATCTCTTAGAGTCTAGTAGTGATGCCAGCATGTTATAGAATAGTAGAAAGAAAGGATCATGACCGACCTCTTTCTTCTCTCAGTGCAAGGTTTCGTACTTCAGTTATCATGATATCTACTCATGCATTACATGTTAGCCCTACGATCATAGCTCATATTCATGCACTTTATACAAAATCATGTATGCTTCTAATTCCTTTTATAAGGAGTTTCACCCAACAGTCCGAATTATATTCCATTAATTTATGAACTCCAAACTCAGCTCATGCAACTCATGACTCATGTATTCATTTTTTACAATATTCTCAATTCCCATGACTCATGATACACTACTAACGATTAGTGAAATTTAGATTTGTATATCCTTAGTGTAGATCTCTTGGTGAATCTATGATGTTGATATTGTGTAGATCTCTTAGTGAATCTATGATGTTGATATTCTATTCCTTAGGCCTCAGTTAAGTGTCAAGATATGTATAGTGTTTGTTCATGCTTCAGGTCCTCAGGTTCTAACCTTATGTGACTTTTTCTTATGTTAAGATAGTGATGATGAATAGTTGTTTAGGTGGGAGAAAGTAAATATTTCTTGCTGATGAATGATTGTTATATACTTGTTTTAGCTAAGGTTGTAAGTGTGAAGTAAGGTTAAGGCCGAGTTTTTATATATGTCATGGCTAATTAAAATTTTGTGTGTTTTTTCTTGGGGTAAAGCATGGAAGTTGATGATGATGGAGGTATGGAGGATATGTGGAAGATATTTTTATGGGTGTTTGTCTATGAGTGCATATGTGGTTCTGATGATAGGCTTGAATTTCATGTTCTTGTATATATGTGGGTGAATGCATTGCATGTTATTGAATGCCTAGTAAGAGGTTGAATGTAGTTGTTGAAGTGGTAATACTAATTATTCATCAGATGAGAAGTTGTGAAAATGTAGGGTGTATTGAATTCATGATTTCGACTAGCATTTTAGTATTATGGGTACACTTTGTAGATTTAAGTAGTCTTAACATATTAAGAGAATTCAGTTTGGCTCAAACTTCAGTAAGTAGAGTAATCAGTGCCCATGTGAAGATTATAAGTTGCCTCAATTATAGTGCAGTATTGAAGATGAGCGAATAGTTAAGGGAGTAGTAAAGAAGTATGTCTAAGCTTGAAAGTAGTAGTTGCATTGTCTAAGGCCTTGCAGTTCTACCCCCCAGCTTATGTTTCGTAGGCCTATGTTCCATGTCACAGAATTATAGCCATGTTGGGATCCCTTATAGAGATGTCTTACTAAGATCATGCCCAAGATTTTCTACTCTATAATATTATTAGAACTTCTTAGAAAGACCGTTGAAGAAATACTCCAGTTGAGTATAACCTTTCAGTATGAGTTAGTCCATAAAGCTAACAATTCAGTGTAGCAGTCAGACAGATAAGTTTCGATAGTTTTCCATCTTTCCATCTGGTCATAATATCTAAAGTCATATGAATATGGCTAGTCCAAGAGGAAAAAATGTTTGCATCTTGTAATTGGTGAATTCATCTTAGTCCATGCATCATGCATTGGTTCCTGATTCTAGATATTAAGTCATGATTCAGTCCATAAGTGTTCTGTACATCGTCTCAGTCTATCCTTAGTGTTTCAACCAAGTCAGTATCAGTCGGGGGACAAACTATTCTAAGGGGAAGATATTGTAATATCCCCAAGTTTCCATGTCCTAAACCTCTCAACTTTTCTTCACTAAATAAGATCCAGTTGAAGTGATGGGTAATCATAAGTGGACACTCTCATTCCTATCTCAGCCTTATAATCATCTTCATGTCATTGTATGCATTCACCAATTAGTTCAATCATTCATTCTGTTTCAGACTCAATCATGAAATCATGTTTTCAGTTATGCATATTAAGTATGTAATCTCAGTTACTCATATTCTCAGCTTAATTAGTCTTATTTAAGGACGAATGTTCCCAAGGAGGAGTTATTTCCAAAAGATCCTAACTCAATTCAGCTCACCATTATATGTAAAAAGGGGTCCAAGAGTTAGAAAATTTCACTAAATATTAGGACATAGTTATTTCTAAATCCCGTTAAACTTCTATGATTTTATTTTCAACCTTCCCGTCCTTAAACTATCTATTTTAAAGTTGATTTATGATCTGGGATGTTAAAGGTACATTTCGGGTGAGTTTTGAAATATTTGGATGAGTGTAAAGGCATGTTTGGGAGCCAAAATAGTAGCATCACTAGGTTACGCTCGAGGAGTGCCCTATAGTGTACCGCAATGAAGCCCGCGACACCTGCTCTAGTGCACCACACCAGAGCCCACAACACATTCCCCATCACCCATCCGTCAATTTTTTAATCTTTTGGTTATCATTTTTGCAAGTGCAATTGGGTCTTTTCCCTTCACCCGATTGGTCCATAACATGGGATTGAGGATCCAAAAAGAGTAAGTTGTCATCTTATTCTCTAAATTCACTCAAAACAAAGCATTATCTCTCAAGAATAAACCCTAGCCTCTTCAAAAGAAACAAGGAATTCAAGATTAATTTTCAAGAAAATCATCAAGAACATTCACAAATTCATTAATTAAGATATGTTTGGTGTTCATCCATGGGCTTTTTTAACCTATAAAGTCCAAGAATCCATTTTTAAGTTTTAAGTTATGATTTTTTACATGTTATTATGAATTGTATCCATAAAGTTCATATGAAATTTTATTTTGAACCATGTTTACCATGTGATTTCGTTGCAGCTATCCCTTGACACGTTTGACTGATGATTATTCGTGTGTTAAATTGTTACCTCATGATTTTAATATTGCAATTATGCTATTATCATATGTCTTAACTATTCCCATCATTTAACTCATGACCCTCGTGTGTTTTATGAAATGCCTAGGAGATGAATTTGAACAATGATCCCTATTATGATTTTTAAAGCTATATATGTCCTTGTTTATACTTCTATTCAGTGCTGGGGGTTATGAATACCTAAAACTTAGTTTTTTAGTTAGTCTCAGTATCTTTTAGAATGGTTTTAGATATATATGAGCGTTATACATTCCGTTAGTTATAATAATCAGCTTAACTTAGATCAGTTCAGTTATTTGAGTCAGTTTAGTTAGGAGTAAGATTTAGCATCAAGCAAACCCAGGGATGGGGGATCACCTACCAGTATAGGGTGTGACTCTCAGTAGCAATCTATGAATTCTAGGATTATGTAGCCAGTATAGGTTTGAGATGTTAACTCTCCAGATAAGAGATTTACACATATCTCACTAGGGCACCCGCCAGTAGAGAGTAGCTCTTTAGTCCCTTGAGACTTTACTTTAGTGGATCCACACAACTATTGTTAGTACCCGTGGCACGGTATTGACAACCTTCCAACTGGGGTTATAGGTTCGACCCCAATTAGCTCAGAACGGGGCATGTCGGTTAGATGATACCTCCCATAGTCTCAGTTCAGTATTCAGTCCAGATTTATTTGACTATAGCATACAGTATTAGTAATTCAGTTATCAGTATTTTAGTATATTAGTTTACAAATTATTTTAAAATCATATTATATACTTGGTCAGGCATTCATAGATTTCATCGTATTTCATGCACTTGAATTCAGTTACCTCATGCTATTCCTTCAATTAGTTATTATTCAGGCATACGAATCAATTCATATCTGTCTAACCTCATTTCTCACATACTCTTTTCTTGTGCTATGATGTATGCAAGCTCACCACTTTAAGTCAACATAAGTTGTTCCTGAGTTTAATCACTGGGTAAGAGATGTAAGATTATGACCAACACCTGCATCGCCTTGGGATACAAAATTGAAGACGGTTAGCAATCTATAATGCAACTCAAGGATAAGGATAAGATAATTCTAATAGTTCAAATTCAATAAACTAATGCACATGAATATACATATACATATATACCATGCTGGGGTAGGGAACAAGATTAGCATGAACTTTGAAACCATTAACCTGGGCTGTGTAGCTTATCATTCATAAAACAAGGAACCCACGAGCTATATGGGTCAAGCTCTCCCCTAGCTATAAGGGCCTCAGTGCGTGTAGCCGCATGAAATAGATAATATCAAAACCTGTATAGGCCTATATGGTGGAATTGAACCTCCCGACATAATCAAGGTGACTTAAGCACCAATACATGTATTATAGGGGACTCGAACCTTCAATTCACATATTCATTTAGGGGACTCAAACCACTCAATCACAAATACACCCGCCGACTAGTGAGATTTCCAATGTTAGTCCTTCAAACTCTACTTTCATGGATTAGCTACAAATCCTACTTTTAAAGCCCAATTTAAATCAAAACCCTCAACATTGGTTTTCCAAACCACCATTTATGAGTCATAATAAATTTTTAAAACATATGATATTTCAGAATTAACAATAAGAGAGGAGTCATATGCCTTATTCATGAAGATTCACGAAAGAAACTTGACCCTTTAGCCTCTAGATGGACACTAGAAGAAAACCTTAGCCCAATCTTCAAGAGAGAGTTTAGAGAGTGTTTTTGGAGTTAATGATCTTTCACAAGTGTGTTATGAGAGGCCACAACATGTTATAAAACATGGGGACTTAAGGATTTTGGGGTGGGAAATGTCTAAAATACTCTTAGCTTAACAGCTGAAAATATGATCGCAAAAGGGTATGACCATACCACCCAAATTGTACCCCAACAAATGAGTGGACCCACCACTTGTACCCTAAGCATAAACTTGGAGTCCAACATTATCCAACATATGAGTTCCTAGACTAAATCATTTCCAATCAAATGATTGGTAGCCCATTAAATCGTACACAAGGCAGAATCCTCTAGGCTAGACATAGGACATCATATGATTTAGTACTATACCCCTTGTACCCTAGCTTATGACTAGTAAGATGTCCACTCGTACCTTATATAGAATGCAACCCAAATAGCATAAATCATCATATGAGTTGAGGACCCTAAATCATACCTACATTATAAGACAAGTACCCACAAGTCATATAATGTCTAGTGAGCTCAAAATCAAGAATTTTCTAGGGGTAAAACTAGGGTGTTTCAATGGGATGAGTTTGTTTTTGCATTTCTGGATAGGTTCTTCCTACTTAAGCTAAAGGAGGCGAAGATATAGGAATTTATAAATATGAAGCAGGGTAGCATGAGATTAATGGATTATTCTTTAAATTTAATCAGTTGGCAAGGTATGCTCTCACTATGGTTTCTAATTCTAGGGCTTTTATGAGTAGGTTTGTATTTGGTGTTTCTAAAGATGTGGTAAAAGATTTTAGGACTACTATATTGGTAAAAGATAGTAAAATCTCCAAGCTAATGGTTCATGCTCAACATATAGAGAAAGAGAAAGTTAAGGAATTGGAAAGAGAGAATAAGAGAGATAGAACATATGTCATTACCCAATTTACGTGTCATAATGACACCTAATAAATCCCACCAGTAGGTAAGCCGAATTGTAACTAGAGCTAAATCAATGGGTTAACTTGGTGGAAATAACCCACATAGGAAATCTAACAAAATAATTAAGCAAGACAATAGAAACCATTTCAAGGTAGTCACTACATAAATATCATCACATGACCTAGTATAGCCAATACAAGAGCCTCTAGTATAATAACATAACCCAAGTATGCAAAACAGTCGATACATCAGTCTTGAAGCTAAAGACTGAAATAGAAAGATAGAAGGAAAGGGTGACATAGAGTCTAAGAGATTACCCTACCTCCGAATATCAACACCATACGAGCATGAATCAACAACGGCAATAGTACTCTAATATTTACTAAAAAGGTATAGAAGTTTATTATGAGTACAAAAACAATGGGTACTCAATAGGCATCATCAGCCGATTGAGCTAAATCATGATAAAAATAAGATAAAATATGAGATACCATAACCAAGTCACGTTAAAGCAACAAACCTGAATCAACTCCTACTTTTCTATTCATACATAGGTAAATAAACCTAAATAATAGCATAACATAACATAAAGAATCAACACTCATAAACATAACTACAAAATTGGTGTCCGTATACCAATTAGTGGGGAAAAGTAAATAACCCATCGAAAGCCCCCAAAAGCCTGGAAGGTACAAATAAGATAGCATATCCTCCATGGTTGTTTATTAACTCTCATAATACCAATAAAATTTATCCAACTCATGTCACACTATAGCCATCACTTGTCCATATTTATACTTTATCAAATAATCAATACTTATCAACTAATTCTTTCACAAGAAACCATTTATATCATACTATATTATAGCTATTTCCTTATTTTTAGACTTAGACAAATAGCTATTTTCAATCTCACACCCTAATATCATCATATCATAATAAGTATATCATCTTAGCATAATGTGCATATCCAAACTCAAATTGGTAGATATAATCAATAGCTGGACTTGAACTAATAAATATAATCAATAGACGGACTTGAATCAGTAAATATAATCAATAGCCAAACTTGAACCGACAAATATATAATCAATAGCCAGTCTTAAATTGGTAAATATATCATCAGTAGTAAAACTTAAATCGGTAAATATATCATCCACAACCGGACTTCAATTGGCAAATATATAACCAATAGCACAAATAATATCATGAATAATAGAAACCAATATTTTCATCAACCAATATAACCACAAAGTATCAATGTTTTTCCATTTTACCTCAATAAGTATTCCCAAGAGTCTAACAAGAATATAAAAGTCTACACAAGCCAATGTGTGTCTTAGCCTAAGGTGGGTCAAGGGTCCACTTCTAATCCCAAAAATTCCATTTTAGCTCCAATTCTACCCAAATTAGGCTTAGACTATCTAAATCCACTTTTAGATGTTAAATAAGCTTCAATT
The DNA here is from genome assembly GCF_002878395.1 of Capsicum annuum. Classification (NCBI taxonomy): domain Eukaryota; kingdom Viridiplantae; phylum Streptophyta; class Magnoliopsida; order Solanales; family Solanaceae; genus Capsicum; species Capsicum annuum. Next base: position 92,028,098 of record NC_061116.1, on the reverse strand, counting down.
ATCCCTAAGATAGGAAGTTTACCTAGAACATGAGCAACTAGGTCAATTATGCAAAAAATATGGATTTTGAATAGTCTAAATAGTCCAATTCTCCCAAATTATTTATTCATCATACCAACACCTAAAACCCATCCCAAATCTAACACAATATCATAAAAATACTACGAACTATCTCAATCTAACAAGGGATAAAACATAGCCTATATTAATGCCAAAGAAAGCTCAATGATACCCGAAACCACCGCTTCTTCCTTCTGAGAAGCTTCTAAAATAAGCCAAGCTATCAAAATCACATTCCACTCACCAATACAATAATAAAGATACCCATATTTCAATATAATTCTTTGGGTCAAAAAAGAACATCAAAACCCTAAATGGACCCTACTTATGAAAATCACATTTCCAAAACAAACCCAACCTTCTCAAATGCTCAAGGAATCATTACCCTAAAAATGGGTGAAATCCAAGATAAATTAGGGATAAAATAAATCCATCAATGTATTAGTTGGGGAGAAGGGTTGAGCAAAAAATAAATAAAACCTACAACGAAATGGGTGAATTCTTACCTCAAATCAGAAGATAATCACATAAACAAGTATTAATAAAGCTTCGCAATCACCCACAAGATTTAATCCCACTTAACCTCACTATTTAAGGTTTAATCTCTCAAGAAATGGATGAAGAATTGGCAAAATGGCAAAATAAAGGGTCCATTTAGAGCTAGCCCTGGCCCTCGGGTTCAACTACTGGAATTGAGCTATTGCAATCACGATACCTTTTCGCTGCCATATGAGCCACGATCATGAACATCCATACACAATTGTAGTATCTAGTCCTACTTGAGAAAGTCTCTATTGCGGTCAAAAGAGCCACTATCATGGTGCACCAGAAACCTGATGCACCAAATTTTTCTAAGTCTAGAATGGACTTCCATCGGGTGATCGGGATTTGTTTGGAAATAGTATATGAAAATAAACTATGTAAACACATAAAATTTGATGTTTTAGACTCCATAGAGGTTGTTGAAATATTTATCTGAGGTCACTTTGACAAAATATGGATCCCACACCTAAATTTCCTATTTCTTAACAATTTGACCAATAAATCAAAATAAGCCTGGGTGCCTTGAGACTCAAAATAAAGGTTTAACTAGCCTAAAATTGTTAATACAGAGCTACTAGAATAGTAAGAATTTACATTCGGGTTTGTTTAGCTGAAGTGTTCGCCTAAGGGCCATTATAAACTAGGAAAGACTTTAAAATAAGGAAATGGCTATAAAAAACAAACAAAACTCACGATAACTGAACTGTCAATTAAAGCAAGCCATAAATGAATTAGGATAGCTAAAAAGAGTACTAATTGAAAAAATTAAGTAGAAATATAGAAAATGACCAGAAGGGTCATTATGAGAGGTAGCTTCAATTTCTCTTAACAAAGGTCAGATGGTGGAAATAATTCTTAGTTTTTCCATAAATATTTAGTTGGATCCTTGTATTCTTACTAGTTCCTTAGATCCTATTTTTCGATAAGATAAGTAAGATTTATCATAGGCTCTAAGTCCCATGGTAGTGTAAGTAATGCCCGTACAAAACTGATATGTAAGAAATATGGTAGCAACCACAAGGATGAGTGTATAAATGATAGTGATGATAGATTTGGGTTTGTCAAGAAAGGCCACACACTTAGGTAATATCCACTTACTTCCCAGAGAGGTAGGGTTGCCGGTCATCAAAGTAATTCCAATGCTACAGTAGCTCCCATTGGTTGCCTAACTATGTAGGATGCCTCATCCAATATAGTAGGTAGATAGAATCAGAATAAATTCTATTTTCTTTAGACTTGATAGGATCATAAGGGCTATTCTGATCAAGTCATGGGTACATTACAGGTCTTCTATATTTAAGTTTATCTATTATTAGATCCTAAAGGCACACTTTCTTTTATAGATCCCAATATAATAGTAAAATTTGGTGTCGGTCTTGAAATTCTTTCAAAACCATTCACAGTGTCTACTCCAGTTGGTGACTAAGTCATATCTAAATGAGTATACAAAAACTGCCTAATTATAATTTCCCAAAAGTCACCTTAGTTGATCTTGATGAGTTAGACATGGTAGATTTTTATGTCAATCTTTGTATAGATTAGATGCACTCTTTCTATGCCTCTATTGATTGTAGGAAAAAAGTAGTCAAATTTTAGTTTCTAAGTGAACTAGTTCTAGAGTGGAAGGGTAGTGCATCGGTGCCTATGGGTTGGTTCTTATCTTATCTCAAGGCTTAAAATTTTTTATTAAAAGAGTGTATCTATCATCTTATTTTGATTAAGGATTCAAAATTTGAAGTCACAACTCTTGGGTCAGTTCTAGTGGTAAATGAGTTTGTAGAAGTGTTTTTCAGAAGATCAACTTGAAGTTTCTCCTAAATGAGAAATTGACTTTGAAATAGATCTTCTTTTAATTAACAAATCTAGTTAAATTCAATCCTATAGAATGGCTTTAGCGGAGTTTAAAAAGGTGAAGGAACAATTGATGTACCTCCTATATAAGGTTTTTATTAGACTCAACATCTGTCCATGGGGTGTTCTAATTTTTTTAATACTAAAAAAGATGGTTCTCTAAGAATGTGCATCGACTATTGTTAGTTGAACAAGGTCACAGTAAAACATAAGTATCCTATTCCCAGGATTGATAACTTTACTAACAAATTCAGGGTGCCAATTATTTCTCTAACCTAGACCCTAGATCAGGTTATCATCAACTCAGCGTCAGAGAACGAAACATTCTAATGACAACATTAAGAACTTGGTATGGCCACTTTGAATTGATTATTATGTCTTTTGGACTAATGAATGCTCCTATCGCCTTTATGGAATTGATGAACAAGGGTTTCAAATAGTACTTAGATATGTTCATTATAGTCTTCATATATGACTTCCTCATTTATTATTAGAGGACGAATGAATACATGGATTATCTGAGAATTATCTTGTAGACTCTTAAAGATTGATAACTATTCGCCAAATTCAATAAGTGTGAATTTTTTGTTGAAATCAGTTTCCTTGGTCATATTATTTCTAGAGAATGCATTTAGGTTGATCCTCAAATGACCATAATATTGAGAAAGCGGCCTATACCTATATCTCCACTAGATATTAGGAGTTTCTAGGATTAGCTAGTTAGTACTAATGTTTATTTGAGTGATATTACATCAATGCCTATCCCATCTCTCAGTTGACTCCGAAGAAAGTCAAATTTCAGTGGTCTAACTCTTGTAGGAAGATTTTTCAGGAGTTGAAGACTTGACTCACCATCGATCTAATTTTTACTTTTCTCGAAGGCTTAGATGGTTTTTGGCTTACTGTAGTACATCCAGGATTAGAGTTGGTTGTGTTTTGATGTAGTAGGGAAAATTTATAACATATGCCTCTAGACAAATCAATCACCATTTGAAGAACTACTCAATTCATGACCTTGAGTTGGCTGTAGTTGGTTTTTCTTAAAGATTGGGATACATTACCTCTATGGGGTTCTTGTTGATGCGTTCACCAATCACAAGAGACTTCAATATGTGTTCAGTTAAGAAGATATAAATCTCCATCAAAGAAGATGGATAGAGTTGCAGAAGGATTATAATATAAGTGTTTTGTACTATCTTAGTTAAGCCAATGTGGTAGCTGATGCTCTTAGAAAATTATATATGAGAAGTGTTGCTTACGTAGAGGACGAAAAGAAAGGGCTAGTTTACGAGGTTCATAGATTTGTCAGACTGGGAGTTTAGGTCGTTAAATCAATAGTAGGTAGTATTTTTGTTCAAAATGGTTTGGAATCCTCTTTGATTACAAGTGTGAAAGAAAAGCAAGATAGTGATCCTATTTTGTTTAGAATAAAAGTGGCAGTCTATAGAGCCTAAAGGTTGACATTTTCTCTTAAGGGGGAGATAGTGTTTTTCTTTATTAGAGAGATTATGTCTTTCAAATTTAGATGACCTGAGATAGCATATGATACAGGAGGCTCATGGTTCTTGGTGTTGTATTCACCCAGGATCCATTAAGATTTACCATAATTTACAAAAAGTCTATTGGTGGAATAGTATGAAGAAGGATATCATAGAATTATGGATAAGTGTCCAAATTATTGATAGGTTAAGGTTAAGCACCAGAGACCTAGTGGTATATGTCAGTACATTAGTATTCCTAAATAGCAGTAGGAGGTATAGAATATGGACTTCATTAAAGGGTTGCCTCGCAATTGTTGATAACATAATTCCATTTGGGTTATCATAGACCGAATGACTAATTGACCCATTTCATGATAGTTAACAGTTTAGATTCAGCTGAGGACTATGCTAAATTCTACCTGAGGGAGTTGGATAAATTGCATAAAGTCCCTTTAACTATCATGTTAAATAGAGGTACTCTATTTACCTCTATATTTTGGAAGGCATTTCAAAAAATATCCTTGTACTAAAGTTCATTTGAGTACGACTTTTCACCCACTGACAGATAGACCAAAAGGACCTTTCAAATCTTAGAGGACAAGTTGAGAGCGTGCATGATTGATTTCAAGGATATTTAGGATAATCATCTACCTTTGATTGAGGTTGTGTATAATTACAAGAATCATTCTAGTATTTAGATAGCCTGTTTAAGGAACTTTATGGTAGGAGGTGTTGTTCTCTTATTTGTTAGTTTGAAATGGTGAAGCTACATTTATAAGGCTATACTCACTTCTTGAGGATATGGAGAAAGTTTAGCTAATTAGAGAAAGGTTAAAGAAGGCCCAAAGTCATAAGAAGTGCTATGTAAATATGAGAAGAAGGAAACTTTAGCTTGTTGTTAGTGAGTTTATGTACTTTAGAGTTTCACTTATGAAGGGGGTGAAGATATTTGGGAAGAAAGGAAAGCTCAGTCCTTGCTTTATTTGTTCTTATGAGATTATAGGTCATTTTGGAAAAATAATTTATGAGATAGATTTGTAGGCAGACTTAGCAACAGTGCATCCAATCTTCCATGTTTTATTGCTAAAAAAGTTCTTTAGTGGTATCACATCAGTTATGCCCTCAGAAAAATATAGGTGTGAAAGATAGTCTTTTTTATGATGAGGTTCCTTTTAATATCCTTGATCCTTATGATAGTAAGTAGAGGAATAAAGAGGTTATGATGGTAAATATTCTTTAATGAAATTAGTCAGTTAAGGGAGCTACTCTAGAAGCAGAGGTTGATATGATAACCAAGTATCCCCAACTTTTCCCTACGAACTCAGACCCATCTTGAGGTAATCGTTTCCCTTTACTTAATTAAAATTTTTCTATTTTATGTTACCCAGCTATTATTATGTCATAGTATGTGTCCATGGTTCGGGTCAGTCCATATTTCAGTTACAGACTCAATACCATTTGTAATGATCCCCAAGTTATTTTCCACACTTCCAAACTTTTTCATAATTCAAATCTTTCCTATAGCTTCCCCAAGATATTTGTGACATGCTAGAGCTGGTAGTTTTGTTATCAAGCAATTTATTTAGTTTGAAGAGCCAGTTTTTATTTTGATGTTTTTGATATTAAGAATTGGCTATCATGGTTAAAATTTAGGTTAACAATTTCGTATAATGATTCCAACTGTTCTATCAGATTCAGAACATTGATTTTAGGATAGGGGGACCTCTAGTTCGGGTTTCAAGGCTTCCAGACTCACTTTGGGCTATTGGACCCTAGATAGAAATTGTTAATGGTGCCATTGAGTTAGTGATATCGAATTTGATAAAGTAATATATTTTATTGATATTCACCAAAATTTCTAACGGATCCCAATGGTCAATAAAAACTTAGGAAAAACTAAGATTTAGTTCGTACAACTACTTAAGTAGACCTTTTGTTTCTTAACCAGCCAAGAGGGTTGCTTTACATGACAAGCTAGGTCCCTTTCCAGTCGCTTTAGCGAAGACCTGATCGCTTTAGCAAATGTCTCTGAAGCGATGTATTATTTTCTTAGGTGAGGTCAGTTAAGTAATCCTATACCGCTTAAGTGGCGATCACTAAAATTGTCCAATGGCCGCTTAAGAGACAACTAGTAGATTGATCCTTATGTGATCATGGAATTTTGGTAAGCGCAGGAAATTTATTTCATCGTAATCCATGTATGTTTTTTTCTAATTCATGATTTAATTGTAACACCCCACATTTTCGAGCTAGCTTTCAAACCTTTGTTCCTACGCATATAAAATATGATCCCTTGATTTGTATATGAATATATGTGTCATGGTCATTTACCTAGTGTTTAAATTTCTTATTAGGTGTAAAATATTCATAGGAAACACTTAGAGTAAAGTTGTGTTAAGAGCTCTTGATTTGACCAAATTTTGGTGTTCGATCCTACAAGGGTCAGTTTTGAGTGTGTATAAATTCTGGAATATGTGAAATTTTGGAGCTCAACCCACTAAATTATAGATAAATGTGTCCTATTTTCAACGCATTCAATTTCTCCTTAATCTGATTTCGAGCAAAAAGTTATTACTATTTTTGTGAGGAACCGGTGAGGGTCAGCAATTTCTGCATGGCATAGACCTTGTTCTCCTGATTAGTAGTGTGTCACGAACCTTACACTCTTTGATAAATAGTGTGACATGGACCTTATGCTTCGCGATAAGTACTGGGGTAGAAACCTTGTTCAAAGACGCTAAAACCCACATTTCTATTTAGTTTTTCAAGGGTAAACACGAAATTTATGTCTTAAACTATCCTATAACTATTAATAACATGAATTCATCTTCCCATAACCCCTATTATACGATCCCTATTCCTCCTAATCTTTCAAGAGCAAGAAATAATGGTTTCTTCAATAAGTTCAACTCCCAAGGTCCCAAAATCCAAGTTCCATTCATGGAAATAAGGAATTTAGGTATATGGGTACTTAATGAGGATCTCCTTTCATCCTCATGCCCAAATTGTTATTTTATTAATGAATTTTATAAATTTCATAAGCTAAGATTATATTCAATTATTACTCCAAGATTTAATTCAATCTCCCAGATATAAAATTCACTTATAAACATGTTTTAATGATTATTAGTAACTTCTTAGGCACATGATATTTTTTTATGCTTTTCTCATTTAAATGAATGATTTATGAGTTATTATTCTGAATTTAAACCATATGAACAAGTTATGAATGATATACCAATTTTTTTAAAAGATTTCTCAATCCTCAAGTTTAATCCTATCTTGATTTTAAAGGTTCCATGAAAATTATATATTCCATGATTCCTCCATGTACTTCTTGAAGTCTATCATGAAATAGAGTTCCCTCATAATTTTAAGTATTCTTTTGTACTCTAATCATGATATTTCGTTACATTGATGTAATTGTTGGATTCTTGAGTTTAAATGAAGAAATTTCCTATCATGTTTTATCTTGAAATTATCGTATTTAATTGTACTATTTTTATATTGGTGGGTTATGAACACCCGATACCTAGTTGATCTTTCATTTTATAGTTTTCAATATTTCAAGTTAATCATATCATGTTTATCCCATAAAGTTTATAACATTGTAATAATCAACACTCATCTAAATTACAACATGCTAAATACATTAGTTTACATGTTCGCTATACTTTAGATTATGCATGCACTATTACTTTCATAATACCTTATTTGAGCACATCCGTTATCAGTCCATGTACTAATGTATACCAGTGTCATTCAGTTGGGAGTAACACTAAGCAATGAGTGAACGCAAGGATGGAGGCTCCCTCATCAGTTAGGCATAAGTCATTTGAAGCAGTCCCTAAGTTCCATAACTACAGCACCACCGTAAATTTTGAGGTACCCCCATCAGTAGAGGCATGCCACCCTCATTTTTAGGACATTAGCCTTTTGGATTCCACATCAACACCATATATTGGTACCCTAGAAAGATACCAGCACCCTTCAAAATAAAGCTACAGGTAGGACCCCGATTAGCTCAGATTTGGGCATGTCGATTGTTGTTATCTCCCATGGTTTTGGTTAAGTATTCAGATTATATCAGTTCAGGTTTGTATGACCAAGTTCTTAATTATCAGCTAAGAGTTGTTCTTCTATTATACTATTTATTTCTTGATCCCGAGAAGGTTTAGATATTTTTAGACCCTTGACTGGACTTGTACCTTAGATTTATGTAAAGATTAGTTCAAGTTCGATAATTATGATATTAGGACAGGTTCAAATCTTGAACTTATGATACTAGGAACTTTGACATCTCTAATACTAATTTTGGTTCAAGTATAGTATTTATGATATTATTTCTGATTTAAGTATAGTATTGGGGGGTTACTCAAGATAATCACTGTCACCCCTCGAATCCCATTAGGGTGGATATTCAACCATAGTCGTAAAGGCCTGAGAGCACCAACATATAACCTCATTCTACTTGTGCATGTTACTATGATAACTAATGGTTTTTCCACATATGGAGATAATGCATCAATGAGAATAAATCATGTAGGCAATCTCAAAACTCTATATACAAGACTTGATCATTAGGGCCACAACATCTAAAAGAAAATACACTACCATTCTTAACTTTACACTGGTCTACAAAGACTCTAAAAGATACATGAACTTAGTTATTGTAGGGACAAACCCCACCTTACACTTAAGACTCAAAAAGCCCCAAATCAACCCTGATATCACTAATAGCCATTGAATATCCTATTCTCCTACTGGGGATGTGTATTAGTAGAAGCACCTAGCCTGGAACATGAAATATAGGTCCCCCATGAGGGACGTCGGTATAGAAATGTGTACTGAATATGTAAGACTAATAGAAATTCCACATAATACCAGAGCTCAATTTAAATTAGATACAAGTGTATAAATTTTTCTAGTAGACCATTTTTGTAGGATCAGGTACATTACATTCTTTTCTTTATTTTACCCATCATTCTTTATAATCTTTGTAAGACATATGCTACAAATAACCAACTGATCAGTGGTAAATATACAAATTGGGGTTAGCCCAAGCTAGGCTTACGCCCTTGAGCTACCATCCATGTATAAACATATTGGATCTACCATGTAATGCCCTAATTTTCTGGAACCGGAACGTCACACGGTGCTCATGATCCCGAAGGACCATAAGCTAACCCTCTACTTATATCTATACCTGGACACTACATAATATAGATAATAAATATAAAAACTAGCTATAGGTTCAAAACATCTAAAAATACTCAAAATTGAAAGCTGAATACTGATACATCTGTCCAAAAAACCTCTAAACTGTCCAAACTATGGAGTTTATGGGACATGTCTTCAACTAAGTCTGTCTACTAAAAATAAACAAAATCTGATACAAAAATGATAAAATGATCATCCTTGAATGAAGAGGACTCACTACTACATCTACTACTGCTGACTGGGACTAAACTACTAAGGGTACTCTGGTTCTCGTACCTATAAACCTATGGTGTCAAATAAAACACCATAGCACAAATGCGTCAGTACGAGAATGTATCGAGTATGCAGATGAGGAAAGGTTAAATGCAAAAGCTTATGCATGAACAATTACTTAACTTAATAATCATGAGAGTACTGAATGGGAACACATGCATGAATGCACAAACCATAAGTAAAATCATCATGACTCAAAGTACTGAAACTTGGATACTACTTTACTGCCATCTAAACTCTCTACTAATGCCTGTGATACTGAACACTGAATCATCTAATATTGATAACTGAGTACTGGAGTTGAGATCAGTCTTATCTAAATAGTGATCTTTGGATCTAATATCAAGAATACTTAACTAAATCTAAGACTGAGATCAAGCCTATCTGATGGGTGATCTCTAGATCTGATAACAAGAATACTCAACTGAATCTGAGATTGAGATCAAGCCTATCTGACGGGTGATCTTTAGATCTGATAACAAGAACACTCACCTGAATATGAGACTGAGATCAAGCCTATTTGACGGGTGATCTCTAGATTTGATAATAAGAATACTCAACTAAATCTGAGACCGAGATCAAGCTTATCTGATGGGTGATCTCAAGATCTGATAACAAAAATACTTAACTGAATCAAGGTCTGAGATCAAGCCTGTCTGATAGGTGATCTCTTAATCTAATAAGAAGAATACTCAACTGAATCTGTGACTGAGATCTAGCCTATCTGATAGGTGATCTCTAGATATGATAACAAGAATACTTAACTAAATCTGAGACAGAGATCAAGACTATCTTACGAGTCATCTGTACATCTAATAACAAGAATACTCAACTGAATTTGAGACTGAGATCAAGCCTATCTTACAAGTGATCTCTAGATCTGATAATAAGAATACTTAACTAAATCTGAGACTGAGATCAATCCTATTTGATAGGTGATCTCTAGATATGATAACAAGAATACTCAACTAAATCTGAGACTGAGATCAAGCTTATCTAATGGGTGATCTCTTGATCTGATAATAAGAATACTCAACTTAATCTGAAATTCAGATCAAGAGTATCTGACGGGTGATCTCTAGATTTGATAACAAGAATACTCAACTGAATCTTTGACTGAGATCAAGCCTATCTAGTGGGTGATCTCGAGATTTAATAATGAGATTAATCAACTGAATATGAGACTGAGATCAAGCCTATCTGACGGGTGATCTCTAGATTTGATACTGAATAACTTTATATGGGACCAATGCAATTTGACGGGTGGTCCATGAATCAATGGAACTATCTGAGTTCCTCATTGAGATAGATAACTGTATTTGGCAGTGCTGATTTTTCCGTTATTTTTTGAAGATTGATACTAAAACTACAACTATAGGAAATAGTAACTTAATCTACATGCCCCGATCTCAACTGGTGAGGTATAACCTGTAACCCAAGTTGTAAGGGTATCAATATTATGTCATGGGTAAAGACCTCTCTGATCAAGCCTGTCTAATGGGTGACCTTTATAGGAAGTCAAACCTAAGGTAATATAATAGTCAAGCCTATCTGACGGGTGACCAGCCTTTCCTGATGGGTGAGTCCTGCTTTCTACGTTGGCTACACAATTCTGGAGTTAGGGATTGGTCCTAACGACTCTAACTATCTGATGGGATCTTCTATCCCTGCCCTTGCTCGGTGCTATCTCCTACTCCCAACTGAAAGACTTTGAACTGATTCTTAACTAAACACAAAATAAGCTGAATCTGATACTAATCATGTTTCTCAAATGGTCTAACTGAGTTAAGCTGAATTTACTTGGTTCTGTATTTGATGAAATACTATTGAATCTCGTTATCTGACAGAATGACACTGAGCTTTGAATAGAGTACTTCTCTACTATAAAGGTCAGAACTAAACAGTTAAATACTACTAGATCTAAGCTGGGTACAGAACTAAGGCTAGATTACTAGCGATATTGAGATTATAAAGATTACACAGATTACTGAGATTTCTTAAGTTTTTTATCTATCTGAGAATACAGAGTACTATAACTTGCTGAGTTCTAAGAATCATGTCTCCACTACAATTATTGTGAAAATTGACACGGGCTTTAGACAGTAGCTAATTGTCAGGTATAAATACCCCCAGGACTCTATAACATAAAAGTAAAACGTAACCATTCTTGAATAATCAAGACAATGGACAATCATTCACCATCACAATCACTAAGGCACCACTTCAAGCATTTAGGAATCCTAAAAATGTAATAACAAATGGGGACATGCTATTGGATCATACTCCATTCAACAAGGTCTTACATCAAACACTTTGCTTGTATTAAAGTCTTAGTGTGTATCAAAGAGCACATAATTGGAGAATTTCATGCTATCATGTCACAATTCATTCACTAAGGCTTTTCAATAAACACTTGACATGTATGGGCTTGCACACAATTGTGGATTTCTAGTCAACATGCTATAATGGCTCTAATTTCTTCACATAAGTATTTTATCAAACATTTGGGGAACATGTTTTTCTTATTCAGCAATTAACTTCACTTAATTGACAAGCAACTTGAAGAGGGTTTATCATGAAAATCACATGAATATCACATACTAGGGTCAAAGCTTGAAAACCTTGCCAATAAACACGAATCAAAACTCAATAATAGCATGAACATCAATTTCAACTCAGATGAATCATGAAAACCCACAAACATAAGATCTTTGAATTTTAGAAAAGGATTCTTGAGCTTATTGGATGAAAGAGATGCAAAAATCAAAATCTACATACCGTAGAGAAACTCTTTCTTGAAATCTCTTGTAGAGATTCTTTATTTCTTGAGTTCTCTTGATTTTTCTTGAAAAAGAAGGAAGGATTTTGATTTTGTAGAAACCCTTGTTTCTTTTATGTTGAAGATAAGAAATGAAATTATGAGACTTGATCTGATTTAAATAGGGGCTGAAAAGAGTGGGGAAAAGACGAAAAATCCCTTTTAAAAATAAGTTAAAAATGCTGAACAGGGTCTGCGACGGTCGAAGTAACGGTCCATCGCTTAGTCTGACGGTCTGTTGGATCGTCCGTCGCACAACGGTTGGAGAAAGAACACACTACGTCGATGTGATGGTCTCAGTGATGGTCCATCGCAAACTCAATGGTCAGTCGGACCATTCATTACACGTTGGCCAGGAAGGGGCCACACTGCCTCAACGCCAACCCGGTCGTAGAACCTGGGCGATTCAGACTACTTTTAGTAAAATGGCCATAATTTTTTTCGTCTGATGCAAGATTTTGATAAAATTTGTATCGATGGAAAGCTTATTCAATGATCTACATAAAAAAAGTTGATATTAGGGAAATTATACATGGTTCAAAATATTTTTCACTTAGGAACACTTCTTAATCTTTGCTTTTGTCAAGCTTAAGAAACTAAATTCTTAGATTATAGGATCATCTGGGTAACAATTTTATTAGGCTGAGTGTGTCAACTTAGGGTGCTCTTGTCTTATTCATAACGAATAAAAATAGTTCTATGCATATGTGCATAGGTTATAAGAAACTAAAAAAGGTAATTGTGAAGAATAGCTATCTTATGGCCATTATGAGTTCTTAGAGATGATCTTTAGGTTGGCCAACGCCCAAATTTTTTCATGGATTTAATGAACCACATGTTTGGAATTATTTGGAATCCTTCTTAATTATGTTCGTCAATGAAATTCTTGTATATTCAATGAGTAGAGGTGAGCATGACCAATATTGGGGGATTGTGCCCCAGACTTTGAGAGATCATAGGCTTCTTGGAAGATTCTCAAAGTTCCAATTCTTTCTTGATTCTATTACATTTGTTGGACACGTGGTGTCTAAGGTTAATATTATGTTGTATCCAATGAAGTTAAGGCTATTCATGATTGGGCCAAAACTACAAATCCATCTAAGTTTCACAGCTTTATTGGTTTGTATGGTTATTACAGGCTATTTATTGATATTTTTTTTCTATTACAGTGCCAATGGCTAGATTGACTAGGAAGGAGGTTCCTTTCCAGTAGTCTAAGGATTTTGAGTCAAGCTTTTGGAAGCTCGAGGATTTTCTCACTTCAGCTCTTATATTCACTCTTCCTATTAAGGGTGAGGGGTTTATCTTATATTGTGATGTTTCTGGTGATGGATTGGGTTATGTTCTAATATAGCATGACCAATTTATTGCCTACACATTGTTGCAGGTGAAGGTTCATGAGATTAACTACCCTACTCATGATTTAGAGTTAGCAGTGGTAGCTTTTGTATTTAAAATTTAGTTCCATTAATTGTGTGGAATTTATTATTAGATCTACATTGATAACTATAGCCTTCAATACCTTATGAATTAGAGAGATCTTAATTTGAGATAAAGAAAAAGGATAGAGTTGTTGAAGGATTATGACATCTCTATTTTATAACATCTAAACAAGGAAATATAGTAGAGGATGCTTTTAGCAAGAAGGCAGTGAGTATGAGTATTTGGCTTCTATCTTAATTTCTATGTGAAAGTTGGCTTGGGAAATCCAATCCCTAACTAGCTTAATGGTTTGATTAATGTTTTAGACTCTAGGAAGATCCTTACTAGTGTTAAAGCTAGGTCTACTTTATTTTAATAGTTTCTAAGTTATCAACTTAAGGATAGTAGACAATATGGCATCTATGTTTAGGTTCTGAGGGGTGAGTCTAGGTGGGCTACCATGGATTTTGATGGTATTTTTTATATGATGGTTGCATTTGTGTTTCAAGGGTTGAAGAGTTATTTTAATTAATATCGGGTGATACTTATAGCTTCAAATACTCTATTAGCTTTACGACCACTAAGATGTATAGAGAGTTGAGTCAATAGTATGGGTGAATTAGATTAAAGAGAGATTAACAGACTTTATAGCTCGTTGCATATATTGGTAGCAGGTGAAGGCAAAGAAATAGAGGCTTGGTGACCTAATTTGGATTTTCCCTTTCCCAAGTGGAACTAGCAGTGGATCACTATAGACTATGTTAGTGGGTTGCCCCACATATTTCATGGCTCTAACAACATTTGAGTCATTGTAGATTCGTTTATCAAATCAGACCATTTCCTTCCTATTCATGTCCTTCAGTGTTAAGAGAATTGCCCGTACGTATGTTCGTAAGATAGTTCACCTACATAAAGTACCCATATCTATTATTTAATATAGTGGATTAGTATTCATTTATAGCATCTAAAGTTCTTTTCAGGGGTAGTTGGGTACTCAGGTGGACGTCGATACTACTTTTCCCCTTCAAACCGATGGAGAATCAAAAAAGACTATTTAGATTCTTGAGAATATGTGTTGGGCTTATATTCTGGACTTTGGAGGGTAGTGGGGGCAACATTTATCATTGACAGTGTTTTCCTATAATAATGGCTACCATTCAAGAATTGAGATGGCTCAATTTGAGAAATTATATGATAGGCATTCTCGATCTTTGATAGGATGGTTTGACACCTCTGAGGCTAGGCCCCATGGTACTTACTTACTTTGAAGTTGTTGAGTAGAGTCTAGGTGATTAATGATAGGTTGAGGGAAACTCAGAGAAGGAATAAGGCCTATGCAGATTGTAGAATTTATGCCTTGAGGTTTGGAGTTAGAGATCGAGAATTCCTTTGAGTATTGTCTATGAAGGAAGGATGAGGTTTGAGAAGAAGGGAAAGATCAACCCTAAATGTTAGGCCTTTTGAGATGCTTTGCACTGTTAGAGGGGTGTCTTATAATCTGCCATTACCCATAAATTTTGTTGTTGTTCATAGATTCTTTTATGTTTCTATGTTTTGGCATTATATCCCTGATGAGTCAATATACTCTGGTGGGAGTCAGTACAGTTGGATGAGATATTGAATTATGTGAAGGAGACATAATATTATTTGGGGATGTCAAGTGGTTTCACTCTAGAGAGATTCTAATGGTTAAGGTTCGATAGAGTCACCACCTAATAGAGAAGGCTACTTAGGAGATATAGAGTGAGATGTAGGCCCAACATCTTAACCTTTAAAAGCCTTTCGGTATATCTTAAACCTTTACCTTTGTGGATGAAAGTCCTTTTAGTAGTTGTTATTGTAATGACCCTTTAAGTAATTTTCTATATTTCCAAACTTTTTCATAGTTTAGAGCTTCCCTATAACTGCCCTAAGTCATTCGCGACTTGCTAGAGCTGGCAGCTCGATTGCCGAGTAGTTCATTTCATTTTTAGATGTAATTTCCTGGTTTGAAGTTTCACTATTAAGAATTGGCTATCAGGCATAATCTTAAGTATAATGACCTTGATTACAAATTTAGATAGTTCAATCAGATCCATATCGATTTTAGACTAAGGGGTCCTTTGGTTTGGGTTCCAAGACTTCTAGACTCACTTTAGGATGTTGGGTGGATTTTAATAAAAATGGCTTTGGGGTGTGGGGCTAATATTTTATCAAAATGACCCCATATGGAAATTTTGACAGTGTTGTTGAGTTCAAAATATCAATTTTTAGAAGGTTTCATAGTATTTTTGAATTTAGTGAATTTCAAACAAATCCTGAGGGGTCGATGAAAACTTTGCATAAACCAAGTTTCAGCGGGTGCAACCTCTTAAGTGAACCTTTGGTCGCTTTAGTGGTTGTCACTTAGTATTACAAAAGGTTCACTTTAGTGGCCAAGTTGGGTCCCCTCCAAGTCTCTTTAGGAAAGACCTAAATACTTTAAGGGACATCGGTTAAGCAATGAATTATCCTCTATCGGTGGCCAGTTGGGGCATACATTAGTTAAGCATTGATATGTCACTTAAGCAACGATCATTTAAATGGTCAAATGGTCGCATAAGAAATAACCCCAGGGGAATTAAATCTCCCTTTACCTATTTTTTTCTCATTTTATTTAAGTTCTAAAAGTCATTAAATCATAGGGAGCTTAGAAAAACATGGAGATTGATCCTTGGGTGATCATGGGGCATTGGTGAGGTTGGGAAAGTCATTTACTCATCGTAATCCTTGTAAGTTCTTGTCTAATTCTTGATTTTATTCTATGGTTTAGTGTTAAATACCTAGTTTCTTAATAGATTAATATTTGTTATTGTTGAGATCGAACTTAACTTATTTTAAGGGTAAATGATCCGTGAGCATAGGCAGACGTGCTGATGGTTTCAAAATTTTGATTTTGCAAGTGGGCCCTAGATAGTATTTTTACTTGATTTTAGATCTAAAGCATTTAAATTCAATATGGTTATCATTATCCTCGTATTAATGTGTACATCCCTATTATATAGCATGGTATTGTGTAGAGGCTTCCCGGAAGGAAAAATCTCCATTTAGCAGACATTATGAGGCATTCTTTGGTATCTGGGTAGGATAGTCTTACACTCCTCGTACATTGAACTTTATTATGGTATTGATTTGATTTATTCTAGTCTTGGGTTTAGAAATTAAAACTTGATTGTAGATTTCGCATAATTTGGATTATAGAAGGCTAGTAAGCCTTATTTAGGTGGATTTCGCCTAACTACCTATTGCTTGGGTTGAAGTGCTAACTTAGGACATAATAAGACTTATTTATCACCTTGAAGCAACTCTTTGGGACCTTAGCCTAGTTTGGGGTAGAAATTGCCTTAGAATGGAATTTTGGGGTTAGAAGTAGGCCACTTTGGCTCATTGTAGATCTAAGAGGCCTTTTTTCATCATCCTATTCATATTTCTAAGCCAGAAGAGGCTTTAGACATTACTAACTTTTTACAATACTTGTACCTTGGATTTACTTAAAGACTGGTTTGATTGAGGCAATTATGATATTAGAATTGGTTTGAGTCTTGAAATTATGATATTAAGACAGGTTGATCCCAACATCTACGATAATAATTTTGGTTTAAGTATGGTATTTAAGATAATATTTTTTGTTTAAGTCTAGCATTGAGGGGTTACTCATGATGATTATGGATGAAGTTTTATTCTGGTGTTTGTGTTATGGGAGGATACTTAGTTATGGTTTTGAGATTGGGATACTTTATGAATATTACAATTGATATTTCATTCTTTATTGCATCCATCAACTTATGGGGACTCGATTGGATTATTTACTCTTATTTGAGCCTTCAAAGTATATAGGGGCCCAGCTAGGCTATAGTTAGTCACTTTCTTTTCAATATTATTTACATGGTTATTTATTTTCAATATTTTGATCATTATTCTAGGTTTTCCCCTTTTCTAGGCTTTAGTTTACTATCTCTCATCTTATTATATTTTTATTATGATTTAGCTCAGTTGATCAATGATTCCTACTGAGTACCCATTGTGTGTGTACTCATACTATACTTCTACATCTTTTCTAATACTGGTTTGAGTACTACCTGCTGTTGACATATGTATTAGTGTTGCTCGAACATCAAAGATAAGGTTAGCTTTCGAAGTTGGGGCTACTTTTTTCATCTTCTATTTTTGATAGTCCTTCTATTCGATACTATTGTATATTTGGCAATACTAGTTCTCATAGTCTTTGTTAGAGCCTCTTATACTGACCTTACTAGGTCATGGGATACATTTACTCTTTCTCATTATTTATCTCTAGTTGTCATGTCATTCTTATATTTTATTGCTTGAAATTTTGAGTACTTGTGTAATTCTGGTATTTATTCTATTTTCCACCAGCTAGCCCATCACTTGTTATTTTGGACTATGGTTTGGGTTACCTACTGGTGGGTTAAAGTTTGTATCATCTTGACTAAAAAATTCTGGTCGTGACACTATGTTTGTGTTCAGCTCTTAGAAAGTCAGTGTAGGAATTTTAGGTATAAATAATGTTAAAGGTTTCCATTATCAGGAGGAGTGGTGAAGAAATATGAAAATTGCAGCTTTCTTCCCCTAACCTTCCAGCTCAGTCAGTTTCCATTCAGGGATGAATGACCCCAAGGGAAAGACATTATAGCACCCTAAAAAATCCAAGCCAAGGCTAGAACTGTGCTTCATGTACATATAGTATCAAAGATCAAGTTTTAATAGTATCATAAGGAATTTTTCATGTACCAAGTCCACTCGAACCAACTATCCCTTAGCTAAGACAAAATTTCCTTCACCAATCGATTCCTTAAGAAATGATCAACTTTAAGCAAGCATAAATTTCATATTCTAAAGCCTCTTTGAGCTCTAGATCCATCTAATGATGGATATTTAAATTATCTTTCCAACACATAGAATTTCGTCTTAATTCGACATTAGAGTAAGACATTATTGGCTTTTTAGTAAAGAGCTATTCTACAATGAAATACCACGAGCCAAACTATGACTGTGGTTATATTGTGAGACTGTTCAATGGTATTTTCTGATCGAGACAACCCCAACATGAGAAAGTTGACAAGTGTAACTTCCTACCATGAGAGAGAACCATGATCGTTCTTTGAAACCATGATCCTCGGTATGATTGTAAGTCCTACAGATGCTTCTTATTGTACTTGGAAAGCTATGAACCAATGTACAATTGAACGTAGATCCAATAATTTCACCAAGGCTCATCTGATTATGTCTATATAACTCTCATCTTGTTCCCAACCCCGAATTAAACCCATAAGCGTAGGTTGGTCCCATGATCATGCGAAGTTCCCTTACGTCCCTCCCTATAATTTCCAGTTATGAATTTCAAAATGGCATATCATTTTATTCCCACTCTTTTCACAATAAAACCACATCATTTTGGGTATTTCAAGGATGTTTAATTACATTAATATTACCCTAAGCCCTCATTACCCAGAAAACATCTGACATTTAATTTCTAATAGAGAAAAAGAGCAATTTCTTTCCCTAAGGCTGACCTAGGGTTCATCTTTTCAGGCTGCCAATTCCAGAAAATTCTTCAAAGTTTCCATCTCCAAGTGTGTGGGATTTCATCAATGGGTCCCTTTTCACATATTAAGTTCC
Source organism: Capsicum annuum (assembly GCF_002878395.1). NCBI lineage: Eukaryota > Viridiplantae > Streptophyta > Magnoliopsida > Solanales > Solanaceae > Capsicum > Capsicum annuum. The sequence continues at coordinate 92,008,772 of NC_061116.1, read as the reverse complement.
AAAGCTAACCTAACTCTCTAGTTCAGTTCTTTCTTCACAATTAAGGGTTTATGTATATTGGTAAATCATTGATACCTCAGTCCCTCATTGTCATTGGTTTATAATCCCTATTTTATCATAAATTTTAATATTATTACATTACCATGATCACAAACCCTAGCTATATTATAAAATCCTTGATTGTTGTACTGGAGTCTTTGAATTCCTTGAATTCATTCAATTTACTGAATTGACATAATATTTGCATTCTTTAGAGATGGTGAGTTATAAACACTCGATGACCTAGGATTTCATCAATATAATTTTGGGCACTATATCCCCCAGTTTACATGATTTTAATTCTTTCAAATAATTTATTTGTTTGTATTATTTAGATTATTATTAGCATTGAGCATTACAGTAATTTGTATCATTCAGTTTGGGTATTCACCCTAAGTCCTTGAACTACGGAACCATCGTAAGTTCTAAATATCGCCTAACAGACTAGGCTTGGCACCTTAGTCCTTCTGGACATAAGTTTAGTGGATCCACATTAGTTAGTGTTCGTACCCCTGCAAAGGTACTAAATACCCATACAACTAGGGTTATAGGTTGGCCCCTGATTAGATTAGATTGGGGTATTTTAGTTATTAGTAACTCCCACAGTCTAATCTGCAATTTACAATTTAGATCTAGATTCTTGGATGACCTTGTATTGAGTTATTGAGTTTATTATACAATACATGTTCATTAATTGGTCTTGCATTAGCTATTTTTATTCTATGTATCATGTTTATCTTATATCAGATTATATCATATATCACATACTGAGTACATTCAAAGTACTAATCACATACTTTCTTTGCGCTATATTGTGTCATAATAGAGGTTCAGATGCATCGCTTTCAGATCAAACCTAGTATGATTTCTTACCTTATCAACAATAGCATTTTGGTGAGTCCTCATCATGAGAGGGACCGTGTGATCATTTCATTTTGTCTTTCTGTCCATAATTTTTAGGAAATCATACTTTGCTAGGGTCTTATTTTATCAACTCATCTTAGTATAAACTTTAAGACCTATAGTTAGATATTAACTTATGATATCAAATTTTGTTATTATCAACTAGTTTCTTTTGAATATTTATTTAATTATCTATATAAACTTCCATATAAGTATATTTTTATCAGTTATTTTTATATTTAGCATCATGCTAGGACATGAATTAACATGGTGTCACGTGATTCTAAGAAACATGTTACGACTATGGGGTATTTGTAATGACCCTCTAAGTCATTTTCTTAATTATCATGCATTCCTATAATTTTCATCCTTCCTACAGTGGCTATAGGTCATTTATGACCTACCAGAACTGTTCTTTGAATTTTTGAATAGTTTGTTTAGAATTTAGGTTCATTTTCCTATTTTGGAGCTTTCACTATTTAAGATTTGGTCTCTGCCAAAAATCTTAGTAAATGACCTCGTATAAGAACTTCAACAGAGCCATCAACTTTGGAACATTTATTTTAGGCTAGAATGACCCTTAGTTTGGGTCGTAAGGATTCAAAACTTATTTTAGGTTATTGGGGGGATTATCTGAAAAATGGAACTATGGGTATGGGCTCCACACTTAATTAAAAGGATCTTAGATAAAAGGTTTGATGGTTCTATTAAGTCTAGAATATATAATTGGTATGGGGAAATATTTATTTTTTATGCACGTGGTTTAGAATAAATCTTGAGCATCGGATTAGAGTCCAATTTAGGGTCGGTGAAATCCGGTGCATCAAGTTGTTGATGCAGCTATTTAAGTGATCATATGACCTCCTAATCACTCTTCGTGTATGATACATGGTCTCTCTTAAGTGACCTTGACCATTTTTTCAAGGTCTTCTTAAGCGATGGTGTGTTCGCTTAACTAAGCAGCGCTTAAGCGTAAGGGATACCCAACCATCTGGTGCCATATCGCTTAGGTAATCTTAGAGCCTCTTAAGCTACTGTTGCATAAGAAATAGGGTGAACGCTTAACCGAGACTTGGGGTCTTTAAATCTCCTTTTCCCCAACCCATTTTCTTTTATTTCATCCACCATTTTCATACTGAATTAAGAAATCAAATAGAGGAAAAAAAAGGGTAAATCATACATAGAAGAAAAAGTAAGCTAGCCTAACTCTCCTTGGTCATTTCCCATTAATTTTTCCTTCAATTTTCATCCTAATTCATGGTATAATTCTTAGAATTTAATTATTAAATTCCTAAATTTTGAGGGTTGATTTGGTACCCGATTTGTGCTCAACTTTTGAGCACATATTCCTTGTCCTTTAAGGGACCTAGTGATAGATTCAACTTTGGATTTTATTTATGGGCCCCACAGCCCTGCTCTTAACCAAAATTTTGATCCAACCCTTAATATAGCAATATGCGACTCATTTTACTCCTACTTATGTATGGATGACTATTTTTATAGTGTGACAACATTTTGGTATCATGAAGTAAAGGTAGATGATTTAAGAACTTACGATTTGACATCGAGGTAGGCTTTGATCTACTCTTCTTCATGAAATGGTGTATTATAAATATTGCATTTTAGATAGGGATGTAAAGATGCTATTGTGGATAGAACATCATGATGCTGCCTAAGTTTTTAGTTCAGGAATTAAATGGATGAATCGACCCTTAAGATGAACTACTTATTATGCTGCAAGGATTTTATTACCCTATGTTGCTAGCATGTTATGCATAGTTGAGACTAACAAACATTAATATAATGTTTACTATGATACTTAGTGGATTATGATGGTTTTCTAGACCATGATATAGTTATGTCAGATATATTTATTATTAGGTCCAAAGTCATGATTAGGATATTGGTTAGATTTTGGGAAGTGTTTTATCCTTGGAAAGGATGTGACCATAGTTTATAGACATTTAGATGCTTATAATCATATTGTTTTAATATTGGTAATGGCATGCATAGATTTTGTACATTCATGCTTTCTATAAATATTAAATAGTTCAATCCCAACAAAAAATATGGTTTTACTACTATTTTTCCTAAAATAGAATTTATTCCTACCTTTTACTTTTAAATGGATTCTTCCATAACGGAAATCGTACCACCTTAGTGAATACCTTATAAGCCTTTGAAACTAAAAATGATATTTTAGAGAGTTGACTGACATAGATTTTGGTCCAATATTTTTCTTTACTATTTACCTTGATTGAGAGATATTCTGACCCGTTATACATTTCTATGATGATTTAGTCCTTGAGATTTCCCCTAGCTATGGATTTATGGAACTATACACTCTTAGCCACGATTATGGCCTGTGCATTGATACACACAGACAAATATATATATGTATATATATATATTTATATTTATATATATAAATATGTTGCTGGATATAGTAGATTGATGATGATAGTTACTAGAAATGTTAGATCAGAACCAGGTCTATATAGGTACTACTGAACCTCCTAGGAGCCCCTCTATTTCTAAGCCTTTGTGCTAGAAAAGAGAGATTACCATAGGTCCTGCCTTTGCAAGCTGTTGAGCTAGAAAAGGTGTATACACTGGGTTATAGTATGGTACTTAGACCAATTATGGTATTATGGATCTACCTTGAATTCATCCTTTCATGCACATTGTGTATCACTAGTATGAACCTATATCTATTAGCCTTATGGTAGGTTGCATAGGTACAAGTGATGAGCATTACTTGGGGTATGTTGGGTACTAATTGGACCTTTCATGTTCTGGGTCTCAATTTAGGTATTGATTATATGAACTATCTAGCTTCTTTATCTTTATTGTTATTATAATTATTTTATAGCAGGTTAATTACTAGATAGGTATTGAGATTTGAGTCATGGTTCAAGTTCCTTTATCTTGTGGTTATTTTATTATGCGTGATTATCCCATAGTTGGGCATTATGGTATTAGACTCTAATTATGTCAGCAGTAGTTTTTAATATGATTGGGGCAATTAAGATGCTAGTACGACTGCCCTAAGTTGTGTCTTTGATTTAGCCTGATTTATGTGAATATATATATTGAGTTAGTTAGTTAGTTATGGCATTATCGTATCTCGCTCCCTCCCTTTAATTGTTGTTGTTGTATATCCATTTCTTAACTTCGTTTACTACTATACATCCTTCTTATACTCTTTATTTGTATATTGGCTAAAGATATACAGTATAGTCCTTAGATCCTAGAGTATGGTAGGAATAGGATAGTTTATCTTTATTATGTTCTTATATTTACTATGTTAATTTTGCAGCTGTTTGGGTTTAGCTTACATTTTTATTTTTATGTTATCTTTATTCTCCTTATTGTAAGAGCTTAGTAAACAAATTGTTCATGTGTACCATGAGTTTGATTCTCATACTACACTTTTGTAGCCTGCAAATCATAGCTTTGATTCTCACTATTGTTATGCGCATCATGCAGAGCATCTATGGTTTGGAGATGTAGGATGAAATCGTATAATCGGAGTATTACTCATCTCCCTTTTATGTAGTAGATTAATGTTTGTGTTGTACTCATAGATGGATTGATTTATATATTTATTTAGTACTTCATTAGGTATTCTTATTACATTAGAAGAACTTGTACTAATTCTACAAGGTTTTAGGACTATCATGTTTATTTTAGCCTTTTTACTATATTTATTCTTCATTCTTCTTTCATTTGTCTTGGTAGTCTACTATTTATAGTTCCAGACTTTGTGCTAGCTTACCTACTAGTGGGTTATAGTAGGTAGCATCATGACGTGAGAAATTAGGTTGTGTAAATTGATATTAGAGCATAAGCTTATCGATGTGTTGTTACAAGAGCTGAGTGTCTAGTAGTGTCCTACATATTGGGTCAAAGATGTCTATATCCTATCTTTGGAAGGCTATAAGTCATTCTTAGTAAATTCTATTTTTATTTCCTTGTTATATGCCGGTATTTTTATGAGCCTCAAGTAAGTTCTTAAACTCTATTCCATGGATTATGTGTGCTTACTGATAGATGAGGATGGGACTTTGACATGTGTTTCTAGTGCTTTAGTACAACATTGGAACTAGGAGTTATCAATGATCTTCAGCGTAAGTCAGAGGATTTGGGGACAACTAAGGCTCAAATAGAGTTTATGACTATTTTAGACTTTTGAGATTCAACATTAAGGATCCCAACTCATTTTCTAGATACCTCATATCTAGGGATGACATTCGATTCATCGAGTAGTGCTCATGCCAGTATTGGGTTTGTTAGTGTTCATAGGAGTCCTTATCATTTTTAGAGTACGAGATTGGGTTTCTTGAGTGGGATAGCCATATTCCTATTTTATATTATTTAGAGCATGAGGTGTTATGTGGATTTATTAGAGGTTTATCATTACCATACTATTTGTCATCAGCGCATTTGATAGTAGCTGGGTCTTTCTTCTCTTAGGTTGTTGATCATGCGATAGCCACAGAGAGAGAATGTATTAAGACTTATAGAGGTGATAGTAAGAGGCCTTGTCATTAGTTTTCTAATATTGGTAATCCATCAGAGAGTAAAGATCCTTTTGATAGGGGTCAATGTTAATTATAGCCTACCAGTTCTATGCAGGTAGCATTTCAAACTATAGGTGGCTCTCAGATTAGTCATGAAAGCCCCAATGGGCAGAGTTCTTATTGAAATTTCTTAAGTTTTTAGTATGGGTCTTTAGGCCATAACAACCATTTTGGATAAATAGGGGCAACACCTCAGAGTATTCCAGGAGTTTATTTTAGTTATGGCGATATAGGACATTGGTTTATAGAGTGCCCTAGATATGAGTCTATTGCCCAGATAGAGTTAGCATTTATTTCTTATCGTCATCGAATTCTTGAGATAGGTTATAATTGTGAGGGGATGTTCATTTCAGTTATGTCACCTTCAGTTAAAGGCATTGCAGTTAGTGCCTCATTTAATGATTCAAATGGTCAGTCCGAGTTTGGACCTGTTCAAATTTGTTCTCCCTTAGACCCGTCAAGCATGTGACTTTGGATTCCACTATAAGAGGTGCACTTTTATTTCTTGCTTTTACCTTTTTATTTATATGTATTGGGGTCTTGTACCTATTGATGATTATATACCTTGGTAGGTTTGTATTAATTTTTGTATGCCTTGATATAGAGTTCATGATTATATGACTACCCCATGGATTATTTCTTTTAGTAGTGGATGGAATGGATCAATGTTGTTATTTTCCCTATAGGTGTAGCATTTTAGGTTTGTGTCCCATTTACCTTGGCATATTGGCCTTCTTATGGCCCTACAATGGTACTTATTGTTTGTTTCATTTTTGGTATCGTATATTCTTTATATTGAAGTTTATATTGATGATGTTATTTTTGCCATTGTTAGATAATAGATCCTCACTTAGTAGATGGTTGGGCTATTCGTATCTAGTTAGAATTTACCTTACTTCTGATTCTAGTTCATGGCATAAGAGGTTAGTTTGGTAGGATGATTTCTCTTTGCAGTGAGGTGAGGTTGGTCATTTTCTTCTTCTATTTGAAAGGCTAGAGCAACTGTTGAGTAGGTTATGGCAGTAAAGGTAAGTTGGTTTCTCATTATTCAGTTGTGGTTCTAAAGTTGATGATTGGGTTTCGTAGCCTATTTTTTAGGTTGACTAATTTGTCGTTCATTCTTTTGATTTGTCTAGTTCATTGCCCGATAGTGGTCTTGGTGTTGATTTTGATAGATATTGGACTTTCCCTTAAAGTTTGTTGGGTTCATCTCCTGGTGATGATTTGATCTTGGTACATGTGTAGAGTTGGATACATTTTCCATATTATGATATGATTCTTGCTCAATTAGAGTTAGGTAATATTTCATGTGACTACTTCTTATGTTGTGAATTGGGTATTCATTGCCAAAATAGGGTATTTTATTGACCAATTTCTGACTAAGGTTTTATTTTTCTGAGTTGCTAGAGTTTTGGCTATTATTAGTATTATTTGTTGTCACAGTGAGTTCTTGAGTGTGCTTTGGTGTTTCTTGCCCTCTAGTGGATATGGAGTTGGTTGCTTTTGTTTTCAACCGGTGATTTATCCTCTACTATGATTTTTTTCTCTAGCTATATTTTAGTTTTGACTCCGACATGATCCAGTAAGGATATGTCTGATTTTGATTTGAAGGTTGATTAGGTATTTGGCCTTCTACTAGACTCATTCCCAGTTTCAAATTTGATGCCTTCTAATGAAGACTTAGAGGTTATGAAAAATTTTGAGTGTGGATTCTTAACCATCTTCAAATTTGATTTGGAGAGTGGAGATCGAGTGGTTCATCCTTGGTATTAAGAATTTTAGCAGGAAGTTGTAGAGCTTAGGTGCAAACCTTTGTTTTCAGACTTGTCTTAGTTGGGGCTGTATCTATAGGCTGGCGAAGCCTACTCTTCGGCTACCTATGTGGTCGTCATAAGTCCAAAAAGATTGTAGTTGATAGGTGTTCAGGTGTTAGTATGATTTGCACGGTGTTGGTTCCTTCACCTTTGACATTAGTTTTAAGTTTTCATCAAAAGTTTTAGATGATGTACTAAGCAGGAGTAGTATACGTGAGTTGGATTCAACATGGCTTCATCCTTGATTGATGGGACCTCCTAAAGTGGATTGCTGAGTAATGAGCACCTGTACTCTAGGCTCCTAGCTGGAAATTTTTACGGCCATCTGAACTAGCTGTAGCATTAGCATAGATTGTGGACCTTGATTATCTCCATTTGTGTGCCCAGATAGCACCTTAGAAGCTAATTCTTAGGCTTGTCATCATGTAGTTTTAGTGGATCGACTTTAGTTCTTCAAGGTTAGTGTGATGTAGTTGAGCAGGTTAGTGTGATGGAGTTGTGCAAGGTTTGGAGTGGATAGTTGTTGCGACAAATACCCAACTAGCTAAAACTGACTCAAAATAAATAGACCGAACGAAAAATAAATAACTGATAGCTAGCCCTCGTATAAGGAGGACTCACCAACAACTTTTGTTAAGGGAATATGCTAAGAGCGGTCCATATACTGATTGTCTGAACTAATATTATAGGACAATATAGCACAAAAACTATGCGATTAGTACTTTAAATGTACCGAGTATGAGAGATAAGAAACTAACTAGTATAAGCTGATCATGAATGCATGAACATGAAAACTAAATGCAAGATCAAGTATTACCATTTACTGAAGGAAACTGAATATCTAAACAACTGATTACTAGGTCAATACATACCTTAACTGAACATAAAGTTAAGCATAATAGGAGGATTGTGGGAGCTAACAGTAAGTGACATACCACAATTAGAGCAAAACTAGGGTCCAACTTGTAAATTCAGTTAGAGGGTGCTTGTACCTTACCAAGGGTACCAATACTGGCTGGTGTGGATCCGCTAAAATAATGTCCCGAAGGACTAGGGTTTCATGCCTCAACTGATGGGGACCCCTTATAAGCTACGATGGTTCCATAGTTTTGGAACTTAGGGACTGGTACTAAGGACTCTGCCTAATAGAATAGGGAGCCATCATCCCTTTGTTCACTCATTGCTATGTATGACTCCCAACTGAATGAAACTAAAAATTGGTATATATATATATATGCTCATTATAATGAACTATCGAAAATAGCCACATATGCATAACTATAATGCTCAAAACATGTCAACTAGTTCATGCATGAAATCCTAGGTATTGGTTGTTCGAAACACACCATCTTGCCTAATGAAACTGAACATGATAATAATTTAGAAGTTGATCATAGTGGGAAAATTCCATACTTCAAAGCCAAAAACTCAATGATTGATCATAAGAAGGAAATTCATAATTTTTTAATATTGAAGATGACACTCTCATGGGAGGACATTTACTCATGGTATAATAACAATGTAAACTAAAGTAAGTACACAAACATCATATTTGACCTGGAATCCAAACTTGAGAGGAAAGTAAACTTGGGGATTTATAAAACTTAGGGCCTCAATGGGTAGAAGAACTCACTGATGATATCCCACATACCTGAAATAGAATCCTTGGAGAAAATCCTTGGTATTGAGCTTGTTCTTGAGAAACCCTAACTTGCTTTGGAGAAGAAGATG